>NC_090884.1:22748034-22773034 GCF_036669925.1 Montipora capricornis | reverse complement strand
CACCTCGACTTCGTCTCGGTGAATATTCACCGATATCACTTCGCCTTCGGCGAATAATTAACAATTATTCCATAAGCGCGCGTTGGATATGAGATGGTAAATAGCCAACGAGGCGCGTAGCGCCGAGTTGGCTATAACCAGTCTCATATCCAACAAGCGCGAATGGAATAATTGTTTTATTAAATTCCTTCAACTCCAAAAATTTGGAAGTACGAAATACGAGCGGCAAAAGCGAGCAAATCCGAGCGACATCGAAAAAAACTTGATGAGAACTGATGCGATGTTGTGTAATACCTTGTTGTCAGACAGACGCAGGCTCATCACAAAAACATTTCTTGCCTTTTCGCGTACTTCTAAACGTCGGAATTGATCCAAACTTTCCACAAAAATTTTTTTTTTTCTCCTTTTTGCTTTATTCAAAGAGAAATTTGGCATTCCGACGAAAACATTTTTAATTTAGCAACGCTTAACGCAATGTTAAATATCCACTTGCGAAGTGCACGCGCGTAATGTGATCGCGCGCGGCAGCACATGCGTAGCAAAGTTTGTTTTACCGCCATCATTCGAATCCTAACGACTTCGAAGCAAGCTGTCATTCATGATCGCATTTGATTCAGAGTCACATGAATTTATCTCCCCGCGACCTTCCTGAGACAAAACGTTATCCAGGTCCAGATTTTAAAAGCCGATTACAATTCGATGAAACCGTTTATAAATCCGCTACACACGCCTTAGAAGCTTACATTGCTGAGTTCGAGGGAGGCCGAGCTAACCTAACATCCTACCGACGGCGTCCTTCAGATTTGCTCTCTCCATCGCCGAAATTTTACTTCATGGATTCTCTAGAAAGACGAATGAGAAGTCCTTCAAGTAAATCTCCAGCTAAAAAAGTTGACGAGCTGTTAGAGTGGGTCAACGAAACCTACGCGAAGGAGCTGTCGAGCAAAGTGACACCTTTCGGATATCGAAGAGCGCAACAGCTTTCATCCAGTGGTTCAGGTAAGCCAACTTTCCAACGTTTTGCCGTAGTTGATCTCCAGTCAAAAATGTGGTAAAAACGCCTTTAAATGTTACAATACATGCTTTGCTTCGCCAAGCAATTTACCGATAGATAGTACATGGTGAATGAATTCGAACATGGAAACCATGGTTCGCAACCACTCGCGTCCTAGGCAACCGATTGCATTCGGTCACTTTTTAAATTTTAATTGGAATTCCTTCAGATGTGCCGTCGACGTTATTTGCCATCCAAAACAAAAACATATATGCTGTTGTCAGAGGGAAAATCACGGTTTAAATCGAGTCTACGGAAAGTACTTTAAGAGGCAAGTTGATTTCTTTTCAATGTTTTGTCATTTGTGGTTGTACGTGGACAGCGGGTGCCCATCTCGAAATTAACTTATTCCTAAATTTGCGGTTATCTCTGATGTAAACAAACCGAGCAAGAATCTTTGAAAACCTACTAAGCCTTCGTTATTCTTTAATACGCTTGTGAATTACCGTCGTTTGTTAGGAAAGTATCGATTTGAACTAAGAAAAAGGAACGGAAGAAGTGCTAGTGTCTTCTAAACTTCTGCTTCGGCGAAATATCTATATGTTAAAATAATAAACGAAGGCATCATAAATAATTTAGTGAAGACGCTGAAAACCTGAAGAGTCGCTATCAACACTGAGATCATTGAAGATCAGCAAACTTAATTAAATGTCACATTTTACCAGTTTGATCATTTACATATGATATCTACGACAACTTTAATTTAATGTTTTCTACTACGATCGCAGAAAATTTGTACAATTTTGAACACCCTCATTCGTTTAAGGTTTATGATTGTGCGCCTTGGATGCCGTTGTTAATTACCTTCATTATGTCAATTTTATGCTTTGAATACAATCACGTTAGCTTATATTTTACTCTTGCCAACGTTCAACATTTGAGAAGCACTTCAAATATTCAAAGACTAAGAGTGTGCATTAAGCAACCTCCTCCTTTACAATAAACAATTTTTGGAGGAGGTTTTTGTGACTAGTATCCGGAACTGTAATCAAAGCGGAGATACATGCAACTGTTGTCAGCCAAGACTATAGGCTGCTGCCAATAATAATAAAACTTTCTAGGACCCTGATTATATTGATATTTCACAAACCAACTCTAATATAAATACTACTCTTCATTTTGATTAAACATTGCTTTAAAGAAGTAGCAAGAAAAAGCCATAAGCCGTTTTGTTGAAATATGTGTGCCAGCCTGCCAACCTGAGTGGAAGTCATCTTCAGAGTCAAGTGATGGTTGGAAATTCAAATGAATGTAGAACTTTACTGTAATGCTCTGGTACATAAATGTGTTGTGATTGGGACTCTGCTAAGTGCTTAACCTACTATACGAACTCTTACCAGTGCCTTACACTCTAAAGCTGGTATACAAACCTAGAACAAACTGCATTAACTTAAAACCATTGCCAACCTCTACTTGCACCTTGCAAATGACTACTTAATGGAAAACCTTAACATAACACTTTTTTGTCACAGCTTACAAACCTAGTGCGACCTTCACTTACAAACCAGATCATAATGCACCACTCACCAGTCACAATGAGTATCCTCACAACCAATCACATTACAGACCAGAGCATCACTATATTTGTTTGAATTTCCAACGGTCACTTGACTCTGAAGATGACTTCCGCTCAGGTTGTTGACGCATCATTCACTACCAACAGTCCTTCTCAGGACTATTTTCACCCAGACGATCAAATTCTATCTAGGTATGTAACCCTTTCCTTCAAACCATGTTCTAAATAAGTTAGTTATAAGGTCCCTCTAATTTCCAAAATTTGCAACTGCAATCAGTGGCAAAAGTAGTTGGGACGCTTAGTGTCAGAATGGGCCTGAAAACCTCTCAGACGTCAGAAACTAAGCATAACTGTCAAAATTCCTCTGAAAGCTTCAAAATACAAGTCCCCCCTCCCCCCAATCAATGTTGAAATAGACAAGGAAATGTATGTTCACTATTGGCAACATTGCTCTGGGGGGGAGGGGGCAATTTTTCAAACTCAGTATTAGAAAACTAACTTCAAATGGTGAGTGTCCCAAGACTTTTGTCACTGATTGCAATCAGTGGCAAAAGTAGTTGGGACGCTTAGTGTCAGATTGGGCCTGAAAACCTCTCAGACGTCAGAAACTAAGCATAACTGTCAAAATTCCTCTGAAAGCTTCAAAATACAAGTCCCCCCTCCCCCCAATCAATGTTGAAATAGACAAGGAAATGTATGTTCACTATTGGCAACATTGCTCTGGGGGGGAGGGGGCAATTTTTCAAACTCAGTATTAGAAAACTAACTTCAAATGGTGAGTGTCCCAAGACTTTTGTCACTGATTGTGGTTACTAGGGAATGAAAAGACAGATAGTAAAGTCAGTCTGCAGTTTCAGTGATAAAATCCATGGAAACAAATGAGGCAGTGGCAGTGTGGCCCAGTGGTTAGGGCGCTTGCCTTGAGATCCGGATATCGCAGGTCCAAGACCCGCTCTGACCACTCGTTTAATTTGATGGTACTCTGTGGTTCAACGTCCCAGCTGCACTTGTAGATAGCCAACTTGTTTGCCTCCGGCCAGTCGGGATTCTTAACAGTTGTTGTTGTTGTTGTTCTGTTACGTTGTTTTGTTTTGTTTCATATTTGGCCATGAAAAGCTCCTATGGGGAGCAGTCAATTAGCTATGTATGTATGTACATGTATGTATTATGTATGACAGGTGAATTTTGAGGACATTCGCTGGTCGCTAATTTGTGACCTCATCAGAGTTTAAAATTGTATCTTTTCAGAAACACAACTGTAACAAGAAAGGCTGTTGTAATTGAAAAAAAATTAAAAATGCATGTAATGATCTAGAAAGCTATTTTAGGATAGGATCAATATTATTTATTTTATCTTAATGATACTTAAATTTCTTTAAACACAATCTCATCCTTGCTACACTGTACTGTCTACATGTAACTACCCACAATACCTTTTTGGTCATCTTTTTAAGGTCCTTTGGGTATGTACTAACAACCTCTCCCCAAGAAGCTGTACATACATTTGATTGATCAGTATTATGTATTTTCTATGAATATGAAACCAATTTGCGAGATACCGTTGCTTTGTCCAAAACCATCTCAGGCCCCGACTGTCACTCATACTCTGAAAAACACAATCAAGTAGCTTTATTTATTACAGCGGTTAATTATTGTTTTGATGAAAATATCCAAATTGCTTTTTTTTTTACCTGTCTATTTGCAGATGAAGGGAATATGAATCCAAACTACATACATGGATTTCATTCCCAAGGTAGTAAAGACCATGAGCTCTCCACTCTCCCCTCTCCTAGTTCATCTGTGGTTGACCTTGATAGCAATGCTGGCACTGTAGAAACAGAAGTCCTTTTGAGTAGCTTCAAAGGAAGCCACACCTCTAGTCCAGGTATACATTTATTTGAAAACTTTTATTATTCTAGGAGTATTGAGTATTTCTGATCGGGGTGCAATATTACAGTGTAGGTTTCACAAATGTGTGCATTGTCTTCCCAAACTAGAAGCTTGATAAAGCTTGAGATTGGTCCAAGTCTAGTTAATTTATAATGTTCCAGTCATGTTGCAACAAAACAGGGAAATTTGATCATAACTTTTTTTGCCCCCACAGCTTCCCATTTGTGAAATGAGTAAGTAAAATCATAATGCACTAGACGGAGTTAAGTCTAGAGGTGGTTGCTTTATAAGGGAAAGAGATCTCTCTCTTTTAAATTCTTACCTCTCTCATAAAACTCTTCCCCCTGTAAAGGGGAAGCTTCTCCTTTCACCTTTTCCCCTTAAGGAGAGGGTAGTTTTTGGAGTGAACTTAGGTGTTGTTAGCCGAGCTTTTGCCCCAAAAGAGCGTTGCATTTAGGAGTTAAATCGTCCGGCCTTTTGACAAAATACCGTAAAACTCGTGTATAAGTCTCATCTTTTTGCCGAAATATTGGGCTCAAAATCGTGGGTGCGGCTTCTACACTGTCCGAGGCCATTGCTTTCAGAGGGATTAAACTGGCTGGTATAGGGTCACAAATAATAGTAAAAACCTTCAGTAAATCAAGATTAAACATTCTTCGACCGATCACTTCAACACTTATCTCTCCACTGCGTGCGAGAAAACATCACGCTATTTGCGAGAACTCACGAGGCAAATGGCGTGTTTGTCCGTGGGGTCAGTTCAACCACAGGATGAGCACCCGCTTTATCGATCTGAATTACGGCGGTTGCGATTTGCTCGGCAATAAAGTTTGAAAGCAAGTTATTCAATGAAAAATCAAACAAAAGTGTCAACCGAGTCCTGTGTTATGTTTTTTGGTCGTTCCGAGCTGTTTTAGGCATCATTTTGCGAGATCTTTTCTCGACCACCGGTAAGAGAGTCAAAATTGACAAGACAGGCAACACAGAGTCGCCGGCCGATGACCTCGTCTTGTTCAAGCTGGAACTGACGCCAAACCAGTGAAATTCTCACCTTAAAAACACCCGCATCCAATCGATTAGGGATGTCCCCATAACTTCACCGAATTTGACCTTCATCTTTCGAAAATTCACCGGGAAAGGCGATCCAAGGGCAACCGATGCAAGAAACCAGACCAAAGGAATTCGAAGCATTTGAGTCTACCGGTATTCGAATCTATCAATGAGTGCTTTTGGTCGTTCCGAGCTGCCTTAAGCGGTCACGTTGCACTGATTGGTAGATTCGAATAGACTCAAATGCTTCAATAAACCATATCCGTATTCTCAGTATTGGACTGGAACTACAATCCCCACGATGGATAGCACTATCCGCCAGCGGATAAGTTCATTTACGCAAAATATACATTCATTTACGTCAACAGTTGAAACTATACGGCAAATATACGTTTATTAGTACTTCCATGAACTTCATTAACGCGAACGAACTTTCAATAACGCAATTTGCATATGTATTAACGTTCAATAGCATAAACGGATAAACAATTTCACCTTTGGACAATCACAGGTAACAAATATACTTTCAATCTGGATCATGACTAAAACGCCACACGAGTACATACGGGTAACATACGAGTAACATACGAGTAACATACGGAACATACGGACACATACGAGTAACATACGACTAACATACGAGTAACATACGGATACATACGACTAACATACGGATACATACGACTAACATACGGATACATACGAGTAAAAAAATACGAAAATATACGAGTAAAATTCATACCAGTAAATTTTTATGCAAAGTAACGACAACTTAAGTAAAATATTACGCATTACTTCCCCGACTAAGGAAAGTTTGCGTTACAAGAGCAAAGATATTTGATATTAAACTGGTGGCCTGGGGTCATGCCTGGTAATCTGATGTGCGCAAAAAATAGCCTGTCGCGCAGTGGATGGTCTTCACGCGATCGATCTTTACCGTGCACTGAACAGATTGAAGAGCATAATACTGATTTACAGATGACACATTTGAGAAAGGAACCGTGATATAGATGTAACTAACAGTGGTAAGTGAAGTGTTTTTGCTACCGCAGATGATACCAAAAATCTGCTTTAGTTTTGTAACATGAAAGATAAAAGCACATGTTTTGCAAACCAAAGGTTTGCCAACTGAATAGTCACAGAATGACACAATCAGTAGCTATTTAGTCTTATATGTCTGTTTATATTTGTCGTTTAAAAGTGTGTTGTTAGAATATCAGGAAAAAATAATTCTTCGGACGTACGGTCAGGGGCACCCAACGAGAATATAGTTCAAAACCACTTAAACATAGCATTGTAAACGTATTTTGGTATTTAACGGTAGATATAGGCATTACATGCATTACAGGCCAAAGCAGTGCAAATGAAGCAGTTAAATTTTAACTGTTGATGTTACAAGTTGCTTTCGTAGTTGATTATGACTGCCAGGCCAGGCTTCTGCCATGCCGCCCAGAAAAAAATGCGCAATTTTCTGTGTATGGGCGCCTTAATAAAGGATAAAATTCCGCGCAGTAAGGATACGCAATGTAATAGTACCGAACGGTGCCTTTTTGCGCCATGCATGTCATTTCACATCAGCACACACTCTAGTCATTGGTAAGCTTGAAGGCATTCGTCCGACTTTAACCAAACATGGACGAAAAAGTACATACAAAGGAACCGTTCACTTTTCATAAGGTAGGGGACTGATGGTATTTTTTTTGTGCGGGGGGGGGGGGGGGGAGCATGCCAAACAAATGGCTTTAAGGCACCAAAGTATTCCGCCTGTGAGTGCTACATTCTATCAACCGCAACAACCACAATTTAGTTCGTTTCCGTCAACAGCAATTCCACAACAACAACAGGTCCCGGCTTCCTTCGCACAACCTCAGTTTTAAGGTCCCGATGTCAACAAATTTACCCCAACAGTCTCAACAACTTAGCTCAGCTTCCCTTTTGGCCCCACAACAGGCGTGGCATTCTGGTTGGTCACCCTATCAGTATGAAGTCTGCCTCCTTCCGAACTCAGCCAAAAAGTGCTACGGTTGCAACCAGGACTTTGCCGATAAATATCGACAAGAGCCTCATAACGTGGTTATACGCCACACTGACAGGCGAATCAGAGGAAAAGACCTGGATGGGAACATTCAATTTAACTCTGGCTTTACCCATACGTACTAGCATTGTAATATCGGTCATATTAGCGGAAAAGATCCCTTCTTCGACGGGAAAGTGTGCTGTTCCGCGCAACTAAAACTGACCCCAGAACAAGAAAGCGTAATTATAAACGCAGGAATGTACGTTGAACATTTTTAGGTAGATGTGATGTGATGCAAGGTTCGTTGCAAATCTCCTCTTGTATCGTTGCATAGTGAACATGTATGGCACACCAATTCTCGGGTACTTTAATATCGGAAAATCGCCTCGAACTCACTTTCCAAGTTTATTTCCTATTTTTATGTCGATTCCAGGTTTCATTTCACTCTCTTAATTTAAATATTGAAATATTAATATGTAACTGAAATATTGAGTAAGAGCTAGAATGAGCAGTGTTTTGTTACCGTTGGCAGTTATAGTCGTAGGTTGCCTGTTTCAGAAATCCTGTGCCAAAAGAGGAAATGTTAAGTATACGCAGGACTGAACGTTTAACCTTCAATTAAGGAGTTGTGATGCTCGCAATAGAAATGTATGCATAGGACTTAAAATGTCCATACTCAGAAGTTCTTTTTATTATAACAACGTTTGTATATAGTTAGCTAAAGAATTTAAGTGCGGACTCTAGGTGAAGATCGGCTTACAGCCCTGAAACCACGTGTGAAATATTGTTTTCCGAGTGTGTCTACTATTTGAGGATCGCTTTATGACCAAAGTAATATATGTAGTAGTTGTGTGCATTAAGCAGTTACAGTTTCAGTTACAGTATCACTGAGTTGTCTTAATAATTTTTTATTTCCAATTCAGTTTGTATTTCAGACTTTTGAAGACTTAATTCCACTGACTTCATTTTAATTTTTAAATATTTACATTTATAGCTAAAATATCGTTTCAATACTTAAATAACTTTTCGGAGTTATTGTTTGTTGTCATTAGCAGTTACAGTTACAGTTGCAGTTAAAGTTAGCAGTTTCCAGGTTCAGTTGTCTGACATACAGAGTAAAGACAAAATGTTTTGTTCTATTGTCTAGTTTTGCAGGTTAAGTGAAACTTTGATTGCCAATCAATACAACAGGGTTTACATACCGTCAATAAATATTTAGTTCTTTGGTGTTGCAAGGAACGTTTCAATATTTCTTGAATTGTTAAGAGCTTTTGACGGCTTTAATAGCTTTGTAATTCCTGATATCTCGATGCGAAAAATACATACCCCTTGGACCTCTGATATGAAGTGTGTGTGTGTGTGGAGATTTACTCTGTTGCTGAACCTTTAAGCAGCTGTTTGTTTATTGCTTGCGGATTTTTTAATGTGTCAACTGTTCCCAAAATTCGACATTTTAAACATAATTCTTCTAGTTTCTCAACACGAAGTTGCAAAATCGATACATTTTTACATGTACATGGTTACATTTAAGCTTTCTGGCTTGATTTCGCACTGATTTTTTTGCCATTAAAAAAGGCAACTAAGGTGAAATGGTGAAATCAAGATGGCGGATCTGATGACGTCATACGACGTCAGCGACATCCAAAATATATTGTTTTACTGTGACTAAATTTAACGAAAGCCTTGGGGGGGGGGGGGTGATCAACATCCCCCTTCCCTCAAACTGAACCGGGAACGTGTTTGCTGACGTGCAAAAATGCTTGCAAGGCTTATAATTAGAGCTTCATTTATGAGGAAAACACTCGTATTACTGGCATGTATTGGTATGTATCCGTATGTTAGTCGTATGTATCCGTGTGTTAGTCGTATGTATCCGTATGTTACTCGTATGTTAGTCGTATGTTACTCGTATGTTAGTCGTATGTATTCGTATGTATCTGTATGTTCCGTATGTTACTCGTATGTTACTCGTATGTTACCCGTATGTACTCGTGTGGTGTTTTAGTCATGATCATCTGGATCAGGCGCAATGGTTAATCATTCACTCCATTAGAAAATCAATTGCATAGTATGACAATCACTGGCGTATTAGAGACATACAATAATGCAATTTGCATAGAGACGCACCATCAATTGCACCTTCATACAATCGTTTAATCAAAATGGTCAATCATTAACGTGAACTGACAAATGTTGGTATTTTTTGAATAAACAATAGGAAGAAAAAAACATTCATTAGTGTCATTCATCATAGTTATTATATTATATATAAATAGTATTATAAAATACTGAACAAAAAAAATACAAGAGTATGTACATTATCATTTAGATTTTGTTATTTTTTGCACAATCTTTTGCTGAAGCAGATATAAAATGAAGAACATTTTACACGTACAGTACTGTAACAAACAGAGTACGCTATATGAACAAATCGACTCCCAACAAGTTGAAAGACAACAAATCGCGTAGACAATAAAATAGTATGAGGTAAAGAGCCACATTCATGTCTCTGTAGATTTTTCTTCGCCAAATTTGCGGCGCGTCATCTTGCTGATAATAATCAGTGTCATGCAAAAGAGAATGGTTAGTGCGTGACCCAAGCCTTTGGTTGACACATTTTCTCGTTGAATGTGCTTTTGATGTAGCTACCAGGACATGTGGCGTGTTTTATTATATACACTTTCTCTGACCCTTAATTGGCGTTCGTTTCTGAACAAAAAACCGCTTAATGAATGCGTTTTTCAACAGTGTTCCAGCATTGAATAGTAATAAGTTAACATCCAATTAGCTCTTTTACTGTTTCTAGGAGGAGCACTGTTGTAAAATACACACCCGGTGATATTTTAAAGTCAAAAGGCGCTTGTATGAATAGAAAAGAAAGAGCCATTATGATTTTTGTACAGTCGTTTTTGAAAAGTGATTTCTATACCTAAATATCTTTCTTTAAATAGCCGAGAACTGTGGCTGATAACGTTTGACTGCTCACTGTAACGCGACCCACGTTTTTCACAATCTTTCCGGCCTTACACCACCTCTTCACCAGAGCGATATTTAACAATTATTCGCCGAAGGCGAAGTGATTATCGGTGAATATTCACCGAGACGAAGTCGGGGTGAATATTCATCGATAATCACTTCTGTAATGAGATTCAATGAACCTTGCTGGTCTTGAGACCAATTATCAAGAAATTCTTTTCTCAGACAATCCTTATCAAAACTGTTGGGACAATTCCCGCTTTCCCCACTCACCCCATTATAATAAGGAGCTTTAGGCTCGGTTCAGACGCCGTACTTCACATCTGCCGAATAGAATTCGAATTTAGAACGACCTAAATTAATGAATCCCGGCTAAATTGATTCAGACACCGAACTTAATTGCGCCGAAATTAATTCACAGAGGCATACTATGACTGAAGAAAACTGCAAAGTTGTAATAATTTCTGCATTTGATTCGGCTCGTGTGAAGTACGGCGTCTGAATCAAAGCTGCTCCACAGCCGTAATTCCCGACTAAGCTAGGCGGGAAAAATTGCTTAGCCGATCCGAATTAAAGGGACACTGTCACGGTTTGACATGCGCAGTAGCATTCACTCTCTCCGAGACTTGTCACGCTCGACCGCCATTATGGAAATATCGGTAAGTTGAAGAATTCTGCATATATTTTGCATTAAATCAAGTTTATCTAAAGCAAATGCTATCTTCATCTGAAGCAAATTCCCCTCTGTCTTCGACCTTTCGTTTCCGCCCTGAGTTGATGCGTTTACCGACATGTCCGGATCCTCCGCTAGACGCCATTTTGAATTTGTGATTGCTAGTAACTTGAAAAAGTCAGGCTGACTTTTTCAAGTTTCGATCACCTGCACGAGCATGCGCAGACCGTGACCGTGTCCCTTTAAACCGGTCGTTCTGAATTGATTCAGACACCGTACTTCACATGAACTTAATTCAATGAATTCGATTCGGCTCATGTGAAGTACGGCGTCTGAACCGGGCCTTAGTAACGACGACAGGAATGGCAACAAGAACGTCTTGGAAAAACTTTTTTTTTCTCAAAATCATGCTTGAAATTGGAAGTGTGAAATTTGGGGGTAGGGATTATCTGTAAGTGGTCCTTTTAGGAAGGAAAGTGCTGATCTTTCTCTTGTGTTTGGTGATAGTGATGAATTTGTAGATTATGAAGAGGATGATGTGCGCAACATTGATCTTTTTCTTAATAGGGCCCTATTCTAGCATGCGGGCATACAGGTCTCCACCAAAATCTGCACCAATAAAGACTGGTCGTTTGCGTGATGATGGTAGTACAGAATACCCAAGCTGGGTATCTGGACTTGGTAAGGAGTATCCAAGCTGGGTTGAGGATCTGGATCACTCCACCAGACACAAAAAGGGCGTTCCAAGGTATTACACTGTCAAGTATTTGCATCATGCAGATTTCAAACTAAGAAAACCATAAACACGTTGAAGTACTTCAAGATTGTTTTTTTGTCGTTCAGACTAAGAAAACTAAACCAAAAAATTAATACAAAATGAGTAAAGCTTCGTTCAAACCGGTTTGTAATCAACACTATGACGTGATAATATTTCAATCCAGTTTATGATGGACAGGTATATTTTGTAGCGCGTATTTGCTCTCCAAACAAGGTCGGAAAGTGCAGAGAGGTCTATAGTGTACGTTTTGTTGATGTAATGCTCTGACTGACAGCACTTCTTAGGCTCAATTTACCTTTGAAGGCCCGAGTGCTTGTTCATTAAAAGAAGTTTCCATAGAAACATGGTATTCAACCCTTGTTTTTCGAAACAGCTTGTATTTATATAATTAATAGCTAGTGACCAAGCGATTGAAAAAATTATCTTTTCCAATTTCACATAACACTGTGGTAAACGGTGTTACATGAACTTTTTCAATAGGTTGTGCGCCAAGGTAGTTTACGTTGCGGCTTCTCTGTCACGATCCAGCCCTCGGAGCATGGAAGGGAGACACTAATCAGCGTTATTGGCCTATCGTGTAGCTCTTTTATTTTGCGGGGTTTAATTTTTGTGGATGGTTCTTGATCCAGAAAAATAAGTTTCAGCCTGGAAAAAAAAACACCAAAATTAAAACCGTAAAAATTTATTCCCGTTAATTGCCAACGAGTCAGGCCTTCTGAAGACAGAAGGCCTGGCGAGGCGGCAGCTTATAGAGCCGCGAGAAGATTTTTAGGCGGACGAAATCTCAGAAGCGCTTCAAATTTGAGTGTAATGTAGACCAAAAGCTGTAATGTAGACCAAAGCGATGAAATGTTGACCGAGCGATAACCAATGAGAGTGCCGCACGAGTACGCCGCGTGATGTTTGCAGCCGCCAGGCGCCAGATCACGCAAGCTTGGCTCGTTGGCACTTTAGCGACAGCTATAACTAGTATAATTAAAAATGGCTTTTAATTCAGTTGTGTTACTATATATCATACATTGGGGTAGAGTCAACTTTGGCGCAGAGTCAACTCCAGCAACAGACCAACCATGCTCTCTACCGGCGCGGTAATAGAAGCGCTTCTGCCGTTGCTTGCACAACATGTTTTTGTGAGTGACTGAGTTTAGATTTATTGTATATTATAAGCCGCTTCAAAATCGGCTTTTACAGCATGACTGGAAAATTAATGTTTGTTGTAACCGAAAATACTTTGTTGTTGTACCGACCGACTTGTCGTTGACTACCCTGTTCCCAGAGGTTTTCTTCAGCCGCGAGAGATCCGCGAACCGACTAAGACGAGTCGTAAAGCGGCGAGAAGAGAAAAACTTCTGGTTACCTTGGAAATTGAATCTCACTTTCATGCAGACGCCAGCTGACTATGGTTGGCGAAATGGTGCAAAATTCACAAAGTTTATATTCATTTATTGTTATTCACGAATATATTTATTCACATTCAACAACTAAGTTTACATTCAAGAAATATATTTGTTTACATCTAACGTCATATTTCTTATTCACGAATACATTTACTCACATTTACGGGATGTATTCATTCACATTCAACGTCTTATATCCGTTCACATTCACGATCCAAATATTCATTCAACACGGTGCAATATTCATTCAACATTTTCTGAACGCAAATGGCAGACGAAGGAAGGCCCAGTTTAGTGGTAGACCAAAGACCCCAAACACAATTGTTACACTGGCAAGATCTTTTTTTTGCAGCTCTCGATCTCTTACAAGAGTGCGAACGGGAATGGAACACTGCGGGAGTAGGAGTGAGAGAGAACATCCAAATAAGGCTCGATTATCTCAGTAGCTCTCGAGCAAGTTTTGCCTTTCGCCACTATCAATAGCGCTGTACTGAATGAAATACTGGGAAATATACGTCTTTTGCATGGACAATGGATACGACAAGACTCAAACTGCACAAGCCTTGCAGTGTTTTCTTTGAACAGCCCTGAGGTCTTTCGATCTGGAAGCGTCGGGCGACCTAGGTATTTATTATCGGAGGAAGTTCTTCTGCACCTAAGATCACGTGGGTTTCACGTGAACTAAAATAGCTCAAATGCTTCTTGTTTCACGGTGGATATCGAGACGTCGTATTGCGGAGTATGGACTAGAGGAGATGACAGGCTTCTCCATGATTTCGGATGCGCAACTAGACAATCTCGTAGAACGTTTCATGAGTGATCATGGGACTTTGGTTGGGTATTCCTTGGTGTCCGGACATCTTCGATCATTAGGTCTCAGAGTTCGACGGGATCGATCAATAGGGAGAGTATTGCCCACGTTGACCCTGGAAACTCTAGAATCCGCTGGGAGGTCGTTATTTCTAGGACAGCATATTCTGTGGCTAGTCCAAATAGCTTATGGCATATTGATGGACACCATAGCCTGGTGACATGGGGTTTTGTCATACATGGAGGAATCGATGGTTTTTCTCGCTTGATTGTTTCCTTGAAATGTTCTACTAATAACAGAAGTGACACTGTCCTAGATTTGTTCCTCACAGCGACACAAAGGTTTGAGTGGCCATCGAGGGTGCGAAGTGATCATGGGGTGAAAACGTGAGGGTGTGGGAGGCAATGGAAGAAAGAAGAGGGCCAAATCCACTAGTTCATTGCGTATTTCGTCTTCAGAGCGTCCTGGTGTAAGGTCAAACTCTCCTTTAATAACAATATGTCGCTCACTAAAAGAAAATGAATCTCTTTCCTCTTCCGTCTCTTCGTCGTTGCTTTCTTTCTCAAGACAGTCAATAAGATGAACACTTTCATTTGGAGGGTTGCTCCTTTACGCCTTTTTTTCGTTTGCTTGAACCGAACACAGACGGTCGAAATGGATGGCCAGGTAATTTTCGTTTCCCGCCATTCGGTACGCTGTTTACTCTAGCCACATTCATATTCGTTTCGATCTCGCGAACCACTGAAGTCGTAGCTTCTTGAATTAGATGTCGTGTCCAATCCATACGACTTTGTGCTCCACCTCTGAAAGATCTCATTTCTTCACGAACACAACGCCTGATAGTACTCTCCAATTCATCATCCGGACGACCATTCGGCTGAGTCGCCATCTTGCCAGATAAAGAAATGTCACTTGTTCAAATGCCATCCGCTGATCGAAGGAAAAAGGAGAGCTCGCTGGGAGCCGGGACCTAATGATGCGCATAGGGAGTGCGCAGAAAATGTTGAATGAATGTTGCACTGTGTTGAATGAATATTTAGATCGTGAATGTGAACGGATATAAGACGTTGAATGTGAATGAATACATCCCGTAAATGTGAGTAAATATATTCTTGAAGAAGAAATATGACGTTAGATGTAAACAAATATATTTCTTGAATGTGAATAAATATATTCGTGAATAACAATAACAGCCGTGAATGTGAATGAATATAAACTTTGTGAATTTTGCACCATTTCGCCAACCATAGCTGACAAACGCGTCAAATTGATAATTACAAAAGAGACCAGTGACAAATTAGCAATCACGCATACCCTCGGTATTACCATTCAAACGAACTAATTATATATGATTTACCTGTTTGTAAGAATATCAACCAATCCGAGCCTGAGGCAGGGCGCGACAAAAGTGCTGTCCGATAGCCCGGGGCTAGTGGAATAACTGGTCAGGCTAGCGTTTTCTTATTGTAGCTTTCCCGCATGAAGGGCGTCAGTAGCCCGCTATGAGTAGGACCTTCTTGCCTCTTCCATACCAATCCTTTGAGTCAACCTTTGCGCGTATCTTTCTATTGTTATTGCTGCCGTGCACGCACTGTTTATAATGGCCAATCAGAATAAAGTTGTTAAACGAAGACAAAAATAGCAAAAACAATGTATGCAAATTGTGCAAACTGATGTATTATGATGTAAATGTCGGTCTCCTGATGAAAGGTTAGTTTCAAAAATAGAAATAAATATATGCGCAAAGGTTGACTCAAATATATAGTGGATTGGGCCACTCCTACGTGTGGGATCCTAAAGGGCGTACGTTTAATTGTGATGGGCTTATCTCACGTGAACATAAAAAAACGCAGTATTTGAAGTCTTTTGTTCACCTTAGCCTTAACCACCCATCCTTACTGTATAATTTTGGTGCAGTTGTTCGACGTCATGAGTCTACTCTGAAGACCACTGAATTTAGTCATGGCCGGAAAGTTAACGTGTGTGTTTTTTGCTAGGCATGATAAGAATTACTCCTCTAGCACCTCATCCACTTCAGAGTCAAAGCCAAGAAGAGAATCATATTTGCGATCATCAAGATCCACTCCAGCTGTCAAAGTATCTGATCTACAATCCAGATGGGGTGCTTCCTCTAATGGTTATCATGTGCAATCTCGGGCACAAATGCCAGAGAGTAGAACAGACAGTGTCGATTGGAATGACGCGGCCAGCACGGACACTGACATGTTGGTTTCACAATCGGTTTATGGTCCTCATCCAGTAAACATGGGAGGGAACTTTCATGACTCTTTGTATCAAGACAAGAGAGTTGCGCGTCTTAAAAAGGAGTCAACAAAGAAACTAAGAAAAAGCACAGGCCGGATCAAAACAAAGGAACATGCAGCAGTTTCACCGGGAGGGTCCAAAAATATAACTTATTCTCCAGCGACAGCTTTGCGTTTTTCTGCGAGGGAGGGTGAGCAGATCGAGGAACCTTCAATAGATAAAAGAAAGACTCCAGTCTCAGCACGTTCTACGAGAGATTCTTTGCCTGATGGTAGCATTTTCGCTACGTTGCCCACAAGATACAGCATTCCAGCTCAGAATGAGAGATACAGAATACCAGATGACCTTAGACTAAAAAGCGCTTCACCACCAAAACAAGCATATCTTTCGCCGCGTACTTTAACACAGTATTCACAAACGCCTGCTGGACAAGTGTCTTCAACAAAGGACTCAAGAAGAAACGTTTATTCTAGTAAATCACTTTCACATGATCACAGAAAGGAGAAAATAGATTCACTAGCTCGGAGAGAGGAAACTGATTTTGAATCTGACGATACAGATAGAGTCATGCGAAAGTCACCGACAGGAATTAAAATGGAAAAGACTTATCGAGACCCCAATACAATGTACCCATGGAAAACTCTAATTCAAAGTTCACCATCACACGATACAACTGCCGAATTTTCTCAGTCTCAACCTCAATACCAATCAACGCCGATGGTGAATGCTGGTAGTCAACTGTTCAAAGCTCAGAGCTCATTGGACAAGCAGTATCGTTCTAGCGGGGTCACGCGCGACAATAAATTTAGAGAACGAGGAGTAGAACATTCCGAGGAAAGAAAGCCGTTCCTTGAAAGGAAAGCTGGGAAGTATCAATCAACTCCTAAGCAAGTGTTTGCGAGTTCAAGCTACCGATCCAGGGACGCGAGGCTTTTAAAATCTGCACAAAATGCAGTGTACGGCAAGCCTCCTCCTGCACCAAGACCCAGTGCTAAAAGGTTCTCTCATAAAAGAAGTAAGACGGTCCCGGATTTACGACGCATTGCTATTAGCTCAGCGACAAGGCCGAGGCATTCACGACGGAGTCTCGATGATGACGTCTTGAGTGTTAACACTGTCGACACCGAAAACCTTATTACCCGGCCTCCCATGCCTGTATTTGATGCCAGCCCATCTCTGACAACTGTTTCCGATAGTGATACATTGGTTGAATCTGAAATGGAAACCGAGCCTAGTGTGGCTTCTCCCGGGAAACAGCCATTAAGCCCGCGTCGTGTTAATCTGATACAAAATGATGACAAGTTTTCACCGACCAGCGTGTTTGCATCGACAAACCCTCACGCTGCAGTGCGTGATGAATTGCCTGAGAAATTTCTTCTGTGGAAATTGTAAGTATCTTATACATCGACTTTAAATAATATAGTGGACGAAAGGGTATTTTCTTCGGCATGGTTTCGGTTCATGGGGGTTTTTCTAGACTTCCTACTTCGTCTTTTGAAAGCCTTTTCTACTTTTTTACTATTATACTGTATATCAAATCAACATAGAAGACTGGTCTTAGAAAACGATAAAGTCGAGGCCCGGTACACGTGTATCTTGTCTCGCGATTGTCCGTTCTTACTAAGTGCCCTCTCCTATTCAATCGATTACTTAGAATCGTCAAGTCACCTTAATAAGGGCCGTCCCACTTAATGACACGAACGTACTTAATTAAACGCAACTGCCATGCATCGGCGCACATTGCGAAACATTGCGAAATTGAACACTTTTACGACGACGACGATACTGGGATCCAATTACGTTTTAGTGGTTCATCTCATCTCATGACAAACTACACCAATTCTGCCTCACAGAAATGCCTTGAGTTATTAAGTCATTTTGGCAGCTTTCTCTTTTTTGAGCGGGGAATGATGAACTTCAGATTGGAGCAACAATAACATAACTAGTATGAGTTTTTGGTTTTCTGGGTACGCGCAGAAAGAAGAATTTTGTGCTGCGAACCTGTTGCTCGCATTGTGAGCCGGAAATTCAACTATAGTAATGGTTTACGTACTCCAATCTAAAGCTCGCTATTACATCCGGAAAACAAACTTCCAAGAAGATGATTTTTTTTTTCTGGCTCAGTTAGTAGAGCAATGCACCGGTGTCGCAGAAGTCGTGGGTTCCAGTCCCTTTCAAGCCTGGATTTTTTCTACTGCTCAACGGTAACGTTCGACACTGCGATGCATTGACCTAAACTGAAATCTCAAAAAAATATTTCATTCCGCATTCTTTCATGTCTTCCCTATAAGGTCATGCCACTGGACTCCATTACAGTCCGTATTCTGCGAAGGTCATCCCTCAGAACCCTCTTATATGGATGGCTTTTTTTCCTTTGTTTATCATTAGAGATGAGGACACGAAAGCTCCAGACAGTTTCATCAAAAAGCGATTCTCAAGTCCTAAGTCAGGCATCATATCTTCGTTTCTGGAAGATTGTTTGAGCGTCGAAAACGATTCAAAAGTAGCGGTAGGTTTGCATTTATCGTTTTAGTCTATTTACCTTGTCTCTTCTACACTTGGTTTTATTGTCGTTGA
The DNA here is from genome assembly GCF_036669925.1 of Montipora capricornis. NCBI lineage: Eukaryota > Metazoa > Cnidaria > Anthozoa > Scleractinia > Acroporidae > Montipora > Montipora capricornis. Next base: position 22,754,030 of record NC_090884.1, on the reverse strand, counting down.
GCCCTCCACAAGTTTTAACTGGTCCCCTTTTCCCAAGTGGTAGACACACGGTCTTGTGCTTTGTGAAAGCGAACCCTAACCGTAAACAAATCATGCAACTTACATCAAGTACAAGACTGTTCGTCCGATTACGCCTCTGTGGAAGGTTTTGGCAAAGTTTTCGTTGTTGGTTATTCTTTAATTATAAGTATTTTATCCACAGTTATCAATTAAAATTATGCTTACCTGTGTGTTACTACAGACCTGAATCGACTCTTGTTGTAATTGGCTTTTTCGTGCCTCTTCGTCCATTATTATTATTTATCATTATTTATTAATTTACTTTTAGAAACGAGATGTTTCGTCACCTTCTGCAAGACTTAGTGGAAAGGAAGCCGCCCCAGGTCCTGTTGAGGCCTTGAAACAAATGCTTTTTACAATGCAGGACATTGCTCATCACGAAGCACTCGACAATGGAGATTATTATAAGGTAATGGCTCGTTTGTAGTCTTTTAAATGTTTAGTTTTTATTCCGTAGCGTCAGAACAAGTTCTTCCAGCTGCTCAGTTCCATACGAAATATTTGATGCATAAAGCATTAAGTCTGCTTACGAGCCAATTGGCCCATTAGGCCGGATTTTATCCCGGTTTCTGTAGTATGAAGCGACTAGGAGTATTTCTACTCCCCCCTGGATGGGATGCTAGTGCATCGCAGGGTTACGCCCGGCATTAAATTCGCCGGTATTCATTTATGCACCTGGGTGGAGAGAGGCACCATGAGTGTAAAGTGTCTTGCCCAAGAACACAACACAATGTCCCCGGCCAGGGCCCGGACCCGGACCACTCGATCCGAAGTCGAGCGCGCATTTGATGCATAGGGTATTGAAAATACTAACGTCTCTTTCCAGCCTTCACCAAATGTGGGTCTCAAGTCGAGAGAGGAGCTGAGGAGGAGTTCTTTGATGACAGGTGAGATTTACTTCGTTTTTAATTTACGTTAATAGGCCATTTCCGAGTTCATCATCCTCCTCTTCAAAGCCAGTCTAAGTGCGTAGTTTTTTTTTTTTTATGGTTATTAGTTCTACTTTACATATGAATGAAAAATAATTCAAACTTCGCACTTAGATTCGCTTTGAAGAGGAGGCAGACATGAACTCGGTCAAACGTGCTTTGGCAAAGGAGTTAGCTAAGAGAAAGTAGGGAAATCTAGCAAATTCCCGTTTTCCGAGGAAAATTTCCTTAAGAACGGTCTGCAAATGATCTTTATAAGAACCTTTCTAACGTAGCAACGAAACAGTGTTGCTAATTTTCCCGTTCTTCTACATTAGATTATTGTAAATGATACTGGTTTCCCGCGATTCACGCTGAAGGTGTCCTTATATTTCTGAAGGAGCATCCTCAGAAAGGTGTGCTCTAATAGCTCTTGGCTTATGTTCCCTTTCCTTTTACAGATGATCAATCTGAAAGAGATCTTGACGTACGTGGAGGAGAAATGTCTTTACAGAGGTAACAAAAATCCCCCTCGCTCGTATGTATTTCTTTCACAGTTTTGTGTTTACTTAATTTCTCGCTTGTTATTGTGATCTTGATCTATCTGAGTTTTCCTTGTTTAAAAATTTGCCATCACTGAAAAATAGAAATTAGAAAACTACGGGTTTTTTTTTTAGCCTCCAGCTTTTTTCACTATTCCTTTTTAATTAATAAAGGTTCAGTCTTTACTACAGATTTGGCCTCTAAAAACACGGTTTGGAGTGGATGTACAGTCATTGATTATAATTCCGGCCACTTATGTGCATTTCAGTCGGAGCATCACAACTCGCTCTAAATAAAGCTATCATTTTTCCTTCGGCAGGGCGTACCATCATCTTGAACGACTTAAAAGACTCGTGGGGAAAGAAGACGATCGGTCTTCAATAAGCTCAATCAATTAGCTATCACACTGCTCTTCTTAATTTGGCAAATTTAGGGGAGTTAAAAATCTGTAAAGCGAAATACGCACCGAGGCTTAAAATTGACTTGAATTATCTGTAATTCGAAGTGCCAAGTTTCCATTTAAATTCCGAACTGTAGCAAGCCAATAAGACCGGCGATGAACTGGTCCTCCTAATAGGCCGTTTTCGATATATTAAAATTCAGCTTGAAAGAGAGGTTTAGAGGACAAAGACAAAGGAGAGTGGATGATCGCATTCATTCCAACGTGCTTCTATTGTTTTTGTCTTCACTGCCTCACTATCAAGCCGAATATTTGATATTTCGAAAATGGCCTATTGCCCATATCTCGTTCTTTCTTTCTGAGCAGCACTTGTTGTGCCCATCAAACACGGTTGCCTTCGGTTAATTCTGGTCCTGTTCGAATCAGAGGTTATGGCGACGAAACATTTTTGTATAGTACAGCTTCGTGTTTTCCTCGCACTTTTTGGTAAAATTAGCCAATAGTCCATATTAAGTTATGTGCTTAGTTACCTGGCCTGTGAATGAAAGTGAGGCTGGAGTTGACCTTGTTGTGATAGAAACCTCACTACTTTTCTTATGTAAATTCTTACTAATTAGCAGGACAACAACATCATTAAGATAAGAAAAGGAGGGAGGTCTGTATCATAACAAGGGCAACACCAGCCTCACTTTCATTTAAAGGCCAGGGGCCCGTTTCCTCGAACGTCCCGAAAGCTTTTCGGGCCCGAAAAGCCATTTGTGAAACTGTCAACCGCTTGTTTTGGAGAGCCGATGTTTTGACATTTTTTCAAGGTAACAAAGAGCAAAAAATGACTGTGAAGTTTGACGACTTAAATCCTCTCCGTTACTTGCCCCTGTTACAGAAGAATACAGAATTGAAGTCAGTTAAAAGCAACAGAGATAACTAAGCTGAACAGTGTTCAAGAACCCCAATTGCAATCCATTTAAAGGGACAGCTTCACGGTTTTGCGCATGTCCAAGCTTTACCGCTAGCAGTTGTAATTCTTACTGAACCAGATGATGCTTATTAAACACAGAGAGTATTAAAGCAAATACACTGAATGACTAAGGCCCAAATTTGGTGGAAGACACTGCAGAAAATACACAGAAAATATCGAATTTAGTTTTGATCTCGAATTTATTGTACGGGTCGAAAATTTATTCTACGCACGTGCAGTAGGTTCATAACACAAAGGAAATGATTACAAAAGTAATTCCAATGAGTAATCAATTACTATGGGATTGTTTCCGTTTCCTGCATCAGTGCTTTCGATTGTTTCAATAACAATGGAATTAAATGGGCTGACGTGACAGTTTGCCCATGCGCAGAGACGTGAAACTCTCCTTTTAATCTTCTTCAATTTTGCCCATCCCTGGCTTCTTTTGTATTCGTTGTTTTATTCAAATCTTCCTTCGTTGTTTTGTAATGGTAATAGGAGTGAACTGAGCGGAGTCCAATTCGGTCTGTAATCATACGAGTGATAACAAAATCGGACGACTGCGAGCGGGAGTCCAATTTGTTTATCACAAGTGAGATTAAAGCCCGAATTGGATGACACGAAGTCCTCTTACCAATTAATCATAAAAATTACAATTTCCGAGAAAAGCAGAAGGACCAAGTTATGAAAGATAGGGAAGTTTACATTTAAAGACTGACAAAGTAGGCGTAAATTGTTTGATATCGCTCTGAAAGAAAGAAAGCAAGCCCATGTAATTTAGGAGTGTACATTGCTTCTATGGTGATTGAAACCAAGGTTGTGATTGGTTGATATAAAGTATAACTTTGAATGTGATTGCCTTATTGAACTGTCCGATAGCAACTTGGCAAGTGAATAAGTGGAAAATAGGGGTTTCTTAAACCAGTCGCAATCGAGGAAATTGTAATTCGTATGATTAGTATATATAATCGTATGTACCCGAGGGCAATTAAGGATTAATTTCACGCGTATTTTCATAGTTATAACCGAGCAATTTGGACAACTTTGAAAATACAAGGGGAAGTGAAATTAAACCTTAATTGCACGAGGGCACATTGCGATTACACGTTTATCACATAAAGGGCAAAATTATTGAGGTAAGCCGAACAAATGACAATCAACTTAACACGCTTTGATTCGGTTAACGTCCAATTCCATTAATCGTGGCTTCCAACAGAAATTGCGCTTAATGTGTGGACTGAGAGTAGTTTAATCAGAGTCAGAATCTGAAAGAAGATGATTCTCTTGTAACTTTGCTTGATCTGGATAAGCAACTGTTAACCAATCAGGATCAAGTAATCATGTCTTCTTGCTTGCCCGAAGTGCCCTGGTGATTAAGGTGATTCCTCAGTATCGCACTGCGCATATGGTGTGTCAATATTTATAAATTGGTCATACACATTGAAACAGTTCTCAAAACACGTGAGGGAAGTTGTGAGTGACCCATAATTCTGCGAATAAAAGCGCGCATTCCGTGAATATGGCGAATTTTGTTGTTTCGATCTACGATAATCGAGATAGACAGGTACGATAGTGTTTTACTTTTAAACGAGCAAGGTGACCTATTATTTTAATTGCATAATTATCCCCTTTAAATAAATAAAAAAATTAAAAATTATGGGAAGGTAAAAAAGATATAGCTAAAAACGTACACAAAGCTTCTTACCCAGAAGTGTCAATTATGATCCGGAAAACAACGACTCGAGAAAGGTTTTGAGTCGACGTCGTTTTAAGTTGAATGATTTTTCCATAAACTATAGTAAGACAGTGTTCCATGTGCTGAAGACTTTCTACCTATCAGGTGTTGTTAAAAACCCTCTCGTTTAGCCACCGCAAAATATACCCTGAGCCGATGAAATGACGCGCGTGAGTAGTATCAGAACAGGCATCACTGGGGTAAGATTAGCCCATTGTATCTCGTAAGCAAGCACGGTGACTTATCTTTTTACTTTACTTCTCAAAAACAGGGATTAGTAGAGAACACTCAGGAAAAGTTTCAAGAAAATTTTTCTGCAACTTTTTTTTCTGAGGAATCGCCTTAAGGACGGTGCCTACAATTGTTAATGCGCATACGTTCTGCGCATCTCGAGATACTCGGGTTTCCTATCGGTGATGCTTACCAAGACAGTGATATTTTTGCGCGGTTTAAAACTATCCGGAGAAAGTAGATCTTAGTAATTACTCTTGGTATCCAAAAACAAAATGGGGGGTAACCATGCATTTTTGAGAGATATTTGAGCTTTAATTTGGGAAAGAACGCCATACATGGCTTTGTAAAGTACTCTCCCAGGAAGCCGACGGTGCGCTCATTTTACCCCCCTCTTTCCATCAGTGCTCCGTTTTAAGGGTATTTAAAGCTACTTAGGCTACACTGAAAGGAAAGAAGTCGAAACAAAGATGTGAGATCCGGGGGATCGAACTCGGGACCTTATGCACCAAGGCCGCGCACTAACCGACTGTGCAACCCGCTTTCACTGTCACGGATAATTATTAATTTTAAAGCTTTTTACAAATATTATTCATCAATCATCTTTGAAAAATGCGTGGTTACTCCCAATTTCCTTTTTGGATTTCAATGACACTTGTTAAGAACTACATTTCCTGCATAATCATAAACCGGGGCAAAAATACCTTGGAATTAGTAGGCACCGTCCTTAAGAAAAATGCTCTCCATCTCAGCCAATCAGCATTCAGTAATTTTGCCTCGTATGTAATAAAAGTACATAGTTATTTTTACGTTTCGCTTGATTTGGTTGTCAGTTCCCATGCAGTCGATGGATTTGGAAACGTTTCGTAACACAGCTGCTTTAAGCAAAACAAAACAAACATACATTTTTCCGCCACCAATACAACAACCACCTGGGATTCTGTTTTTCTGATGGATATATTATAATGCTTATTTTAAAATAATCTCGTTTGTTGTTTTTGTTTTTTTTAGTTTTGACTTTAGCTGGTCTTTGGTATGTTTTAAATAGTTCAGAGAATAATAAGATATAATATTGATTCAAATTTCCTTTTCAAGAATAACTCAGTTCATTGAAAATACAGGTTATTGAACGAGTTTGGAGGGTGATTATTCAAAGAGGTT
>NC_090884.1:22738034-22743034 GCF_036669925.1 Montipora capricornis | reverse complement strand
CCGAGATCAAGAAGAACAGAGATAAGGCAAAAGGAAGAGGCCCTGGTGTCAACCGAAACAGGGGGCAGGAGGAACCATTTATGACTGTATTCAACCCGAAAGTGAAGGTTAAGTTTTTGCTGCCATCGTCATGCATGAGTAGTAGTTGTAATGGTATTATATAGGAAAACTCTGAGTGATCCAAATTTTGCAATATATAGGTTGCCAAATTTTTCCCATTTGGCTGCAGCAGTAGTAGCAGCGGCAGTACTGAGCAGTAGCAGAAGGAGTAGTAGTAGTAGTAGTAGCAGTAGTAGTAGTAGCAGTAGTAGTAGTAGCAGTAGTGGTAGTGGTAGTAGCAGCAGCAGCAGTAGCAGCAGCAGCAGGAGCAGTAGCAGCACCAGTAGCAGCAGCAGTAGCATAGCAGTAGCAGTAGTAGTAGTGGTAGTAGTAGTAGCAGCAGCAGTAGCAGTAGCAGTAGCAGTAGTAGTAGCAGCAGCAGTAGCAGTAGCAGTAGTAGTAGTAGTGGTAGTGGTAGTGGTAGTGGTAGTGGTAGTGGTAGTGGTAGTGGTAGTGGTAGTGGTAGTGGTAGTGGTAGTGGTAGTAGTAGTGGTAGTAGTAGTAGTGGTAGTGGTAGTAGTAGTAGTAGTAGTGGTAGTAGTGGTAGTGGTAGTAGTAGTAGTAGTAGTAGTAGTAGTAGTAGTAGTAGTAGTAGTAGTAGTAGTAGTAGTAGTAGCAGCAGTAGTAGTAGATAGCATTTTAGCATATTTCAGCTTCCCTATCAAGTCAAATGACCTTAGACCGAAAGCAATTATCCAGCTACTTCTGTTTCCATTAATACAGTCTTTTTTAGGGGAATATTTATCTGCTGCAGATTCGACTCCTACTTTTTGGGGGTACATAATAATAAAAGTAATGATGATGATGATGATGATGATGATGATAAAATAAAGTTGTTTAATTTAGTCTTTTGGCGATTGACTTTGTCAAATCCACATAGAGCAAAGTGGCAATACAACCCGCATCCTTGTGGAGTTAAACGATGTGTTTTTCCTTTTGTCCTACCACATCCTTTGCCTTATATTCATTGCATAGTTTGGAACGAATAAATATCAAAAGGAATATCGTTTATTACAAACCACAACAGGAAGAAACAACCAGTGTCATTTTAGCTTTAAACTACTTTAATAAAAATGTGCGGCGATTGTGTGGTGATAGGAATCAACTTGCGGTTTTAAAACCGAGATAAATTATCCTCTGATAGAAAACCTTTGTTACAGACATTTTTTTTTTCCCACTTTAACATTTAACCTTCCACAAGAGTGGTTTGCAGAAAAAAATCCTCAAAAGAATTTAGATGGATGTTAAAAGTAGTAAAAGAAGGAGAATTTGCGATAAGAAGTCAAAATTGAAGACTTGTGTCTCACTTCTCCTCGTTTTAAAAATTACTTAATTAAGGAATATTGATACCCTTAAAGCGTATAAAGTTTTACTGAGGACGTTTTCGGTTTTCGATTTAAACAAAAAATTTCAAAAATGCAGTCTTAAGCGCAAAAGGTATGCTTGAAAAATGGCTGTTTTTTCTTTCACGATACAAAAACTGAACTGAACCAAAGGGTCACACGGGATGAATCTAAGGACCGAACTGTAAAACTACAACAAAAACGTTTCTTATAAGGTTTGCAATAAAATAATACCGATAGGTTTCAAAAAATCGGTTTTCCTATATTTTGACCCTATAAAAATTATGGCGAATTTATACCTTCAGAGAATATCATCAAGAAAATTGACTTTAGTATAACTTACCCTAAATGTCACACTTAATTCTAGTCAAGCGTCTCTTTGTGATGTAAACGCTGTGGTGTCTTCTTTGCAGTGATATACGTAAGACGTTCCGTCCTTGAAATATAACAAAGCTCTCTGTCTCTTTTAAAGGAATGTGAAAGGTGCCCCGTGGCTTATCAGATAATTATAAGGCCAGTCTACTCAAGTAAAGATTTTAACGAGGTTAAACTGAATTGAGCTGCCGTTGGGCGAAGTGATTGGTCGAAGAGAAAAAGACGGCGGTTATCTACTAATTAAGAAAGGTAAAAACAATTATAAACTATTAAAAATCTGAAAAGTTCTTAATTAGCAGCTTAATTCGACAGTAAAGAAACTATCGTAGAGCTTTTATCTATCTTAGAAACCCACGCTATGTGGTGAAAGCATAAATCGAACTATTTTAATATTTCGACATTATTTTGATCATACTGTCATGAAAAAATGCCAAAAAAATGTTCTGCAAATTTGAGAAGAATGAATTTTCATTTAACAAACATTTACAAATATGTAAAGGCTGTTTCGAAAACGAGCTGCGTTTTTCAAAAAAATGGCTCGACTAAAATTGTATACCCATTTGGAATTTGGTTCCCAAAAAAAGTCTTCTAATCGCTTTCTTTAAAATCCTTCAGTCACACAAAAATGAAAGAAATATGTAAATACAATTCCGGGAAAATATTCCTGAGAGTGAAATACGAATTTCATTGTGTCAATACCGGTTCATCTATTTACAACTTAGTCTAAGACGCCGAGCCATCCTCAAAAAAAGGGGACAAGACGGCAGTAAAAACTGCGATTTTCGATCCAAGTTTAAGATTTCCCTCAGTTTTCAGCTGATGGCTGTGGATGGCTGTGGAAGAACTGCTTTTTGTTTCATGCCATTTTTTTAGTTTCTTAAATTAAAATCAGGACAATGATTGGTGTTTTTTTTTTGTTTCATTACTGCACCATATGATTCATTCCACTTTTTCCAGGTACTTTCTGTAAGAGACAGTAAGAATCTTTTGTATTTTACGAGGCAGAAAATTGTGAAATTTAAGGCGGCTGAAACTGAGAAACTTAAGTGTAAAATACCATACATTTGAGGTTTGAATCTCCGTTTCAGTGGCAAAATGTGGGATCATCTTCTTACCTTCTGTTCCTCGTCTTTCAAACAGCAGGTGTTGTATACAGCTATCACTCTGTGCTTGCAAGGCAATCTTGATTTCTTGGTTTTGTGGTAAATAGCTATAACTCGGAAAGCTGTAAACAGGAGCATGACGTACGAGATACAATTAATTTTAAAAGCTTTAAAAGTTCTGGTAACTTCTTAGGACTACAATATATGTGATTGGCTTAACGAAATGTTTCTTGGAAATGAGATTAACTGGCAATTTGCCAAATTTTGAGCTCGACAAAATTGGCATACACAAAGGCAACTTGAGATGTCCTTAATTTCTTTCTATGCGATCCTTTTACATTTCTGTTGCTTGTGTTTCTCCACGAGAATCACGATTGTAAAGAAAGCATACCGAAATACTTCGTTCGCAAATCTTGTCCGGGTTTGCTGAGCATGCGCAATTTGTTAGTATGAGAAAATCTCTCAAACGCAAGAACTGATAAAATTTGGCGGGCATAAAACATTTTGTTTTCTACTGAGAAAGATTCTTCAATATCGAGTGACTCTGTTTGGGATGGTTTTACAACAGAAATTATATCTTGTCCGCTATTCTCAAACTTGTTTTCTAAGAAGAACCTACCCAGTGTTAGCTTATCAAACAGATATCAAAACCTTCAATTTTTTATATGTACAAACCTTTTTTCATTTTTTGTGCGTGTGCTTATATCAAGATATATTTGCCGGAATCGAACACAGATAAACTAATGAGTTGTTTGAAAGCAAAGGTCGAAAACTGGCGACACAATTATCGGTTTGTATCAAAACGTTCCTTCATGACAAAAGAGCCGGATTCTTTGTTTTCAAGAGGAAATAATAAGGAACGTAAGATACATTTGCCGTCTATCATTTAATGGTAAACGAAAAAGAGAAACACCTTAAATTTTTCACAAGGATAGCGCTAGTTTAAAAACCAAATTATAGCGTTACATCGCCGAGAAATTTTCCTTTAATCCTCTCAAAGGCTGTGGAGAAACAATCACTGAGACTATAGATTTTGTATGTGTAATCCAATGTCCTGATTTATGTGAGTGTTAATTTAGTTGCAGTCTGAGATATCCTATCTCCTACTCCTTCGAAAGTATAAAAATGTGATTCAAAATAGGAAATGAAAATCTTTTCCATGTGAATGTTTAAACGAACAAATCTTTATATTCCCTTTTTTTTTTTCTTTTCGAGCTGATCTCAACACGTGGTGCAATCAACCAACGCCCCAAGATTCATAAAAGAGTTTTGGCTAAAGGCGAATTCTAGTAATGACCTCGGCTAAGATTTCCCATGTTTGTTGAGACACAAGAATTGATCCTGATGACCCAATTTCTATTCTAAAAGCTAAAGAATTTTTAATGGAGTATAAAGTTTCTGGAACTGAATCCTGCTTGCAATGAAGTATTAATTGGTGGGTGCAGTCATATCGAAATCGTCCTTTGTTCAAAATCGTAACGAAAGTCATATTTAAACATGAACCTTCATGAGTACACAAACTAAAGATTGAAAATACGGCGAGGAATGAGATTTAGGGCAAGACGTACCCAAATGTGAATTTATAACGTTTATTTTGAATAGTTGAAAACGTATGCAAATGCTGCAAAAAATGGGATCTAAGGGATAAAACTTATTGTTGTCTGTTGCCTTGTGATGTAAATAAAAGTTTCCAACTTGCAGAACTTGGGGAACATTCTACCACCAGCAACTGCAGATTAGCTCGCCCTTACCAATGTGGTTAGTTTTCTGGTTTTTTCTAACCGGTTGTAATTACCATATAGGTTGTAAGTCTTCAAGTTACATAAATTATTACATAAAATCTTATTCAGGGAAAATATACAGCTCTAGCTAAACAACTCCTTCCAGCGTGGGATGAAAGTATGATGGCAGCAAGAAATAGAAATTCATCAAACCCTTACGCAATTCCAAAACCACTTTAACTTACGTCGAGATAAGATTCACATTTGGAAAATGATATTGGTTGCAAACAGAGCAATGAAAACAACTTTTAGTTTTTCGAAAGGGAAATATACTTGAATGCGTATATTTTTATTTCTCG
>NC_090884.1:22715534-22733034 GCF_036669925.1 Montipora capricornis | reverse complement strand
CTTCACTTGGCAACCTATTCTATAAAATTTAGCTTTCGTACAGACAATCGAGTTTATTACTTTGTACTGAAAGGCCCTGACAAGTGGTTCCCAAGCAACAGAATGAGGTAGGGTGATTCGAATTAAAGCCTTCTGACAATTGCCGATTGCCCGATATGATACAAATAAAGACACGCTTTTCTTTCAACCTTTCGGCGTTGTTCGGCATGGCGGGGATTTCTGCTACAGATCGTTTTCACTGTCACGCAAGAAAAAAAAATAAAATTGAAACCATTCAATTAAAAAAGTAGGAATGTTGTAGGAGACAACTTCATAAACCACCTCTCCAATTCTCAGGTCTGTGCGTTACATCAAAATACCTTGCGATTTTGATTTTAGAATGTGATGACGTCACCATGAAAACCCTCTATTGAGCGCAAGTGTATCCTCATAACATCTGCTGGACCGATTTACTGTATGCATGAATAAAAGTTAGAAATAAGAGAGGCCGCTGTGGAAAATAGGAGGAAAGGAAAAAATGTCCGACATGTCGAGCTAACAAAATGAAACAGAACAGATTTTTTAAGTGGAACGTATATTTTTTGAACGATTTTTAAAGAATGCGACAATTTAGGCCTCAGTTTGCAATTTAAACCCAGTCTGCAGTCTGCATTTTGTACCTAGTCTGCATTTCAAACCCAATCTGCAATCTGTAGTCTGCAGATAATTCAAAATGACGATCTTGAGATGACTATCTCACAAAATGGATATACCGTATACGAACATGGTGGGTTTCCTAATATAGGCACTTTTAAAATTTTAACATTTATTGTATTGTATTTTCGTCATTTCAAAAATGGAACGATCTGACTATTTTATGGGACGATCTGACTATTCTGTGCCGCAACGATCTCATGCTGGTATGGAAAGTGACCCTAATTCGCTGCTAAGCGGCGAGCAAGTGATTTTCGCGAGCGGCGATCTCAAAACAGATGCCACTCGTGGCAACAGAGGAGAAAGCTTCGATTTGCTCACGCGTGTTTAAATAATCCCGTGATAAAATATCAAGCTAAATACCCAGGCTACTGATGTTTATAAAGGTTTCCATTTTATCGATCAAAAAATTCTTCTAGCGAAATTGCGTAACCCTAAATTCAACCTACGTTAACTGCTTGCTTAGATTGGTCACCATTTTTTTACAGGGTTAGACCCATTTGTTCGCTAGCAGTCCTCCTCAACCCCATTAGAATACCTCTGGAGGTATTCCAAAGGCTCGCAGAGGTCATGGATTCGAATCCAGTCGAAGCCACCTGACTTTTTCAGGTGCCCGGCCTATAAGAGACACTATTGCTTAAATTGTGCATTGAAGTGCGAGGATCACTTCTCTCGTGTGTACATAATCCTAATCCTGTTTTTCCCTTAATTGGTAAAGACATTCTCAACTATTCTCTTGACGCGATCGAATCTTAAAACCACCAAGTTACCAGCTAATAATGATCGCTTCGAGGAATTTTTAACTGTTAAGTATTCTTCGGTCTAAGAGTTGTGATTATTGCTTTTGGTTACGTGCTGACCTCTACCTGTAATTCAGCTATTGCTGCAAACGCTTGCTACAAACGCTTACAACAAACAAGTCTATCAAGTCCATCCGTCTATCAAAAACAAAAGTCCACAATTGCTAGCTAGACAACAAGAGATTTTAACTCCAAAGACAGTGAATAAGTTTATAGAATAGTTTACTGCAACATTTCGAAATTCTTTTACCTCATTTGTAAAATACAAAATGAAACAAAGAAAAGACCAGGAAAGCCTAATGTTTGGTCTTCTGTGAGAACGCGAAATATTCACTGCTTATTCAGATTCTAATACCCTGGTAACTTCATTTCTGTAGTACCTAGCCAGGTTTGAGGCTCATCTGATTGTGGAAAACGAAATCAATATTCTTGACTTGCCTACCTCTACACTTTGATACGCGCTTCAGCGAGCTGGACAGATCTCAAGAGAACGTCAACGCTGTGAATGAGAATAAATTTTTCTCTCGCTGCTTACAAACAAATCATCTGCGTTGACATTTGACCACTGTTTTCTTTGAGGTAGCTTACGTTTGAAGATAACTTCGATTTTCTTTAATTTTGGTCTTTAAAAAAATAAATTAACGAAGGAAAATTTTAACAGCATCCATGAATTTTTTATGTGGAAAGAATAAGATTATGCTGGCACACACTCGAAAACAAAGAGCAATTCATTGCAACATATTGTCACAAGTAACAAAGTCATAAAATTTACTTTTAAGACGTTGACCATCAAATTGGCAAAAGTTCTGAAAATTTCCACAATACGTAATTTAGTTTGTCTACTTGCAATTTTACTCGTATTGCACAAAAATGACAGTATCATTTAGACGAGGCGATATCCAAGATGAAAAGAATTAAAAATAATTGGTTTTGCATCATTCACCTGGTAACAGGTATAAGTACTCAAATCCTTAATATCTTACCTGACCATATCACAATGATCTATTATCCTCAGGACAGGGATAAGAGAATTGTTCAAGGCCAAGGAAAAGAATACGGAGAGTGGTAAGTTTAAAAGACCCATTTAACCTTAGGAAGTTAACATTAAAAGATCAATTTCTTCAGTTTAGCCTCTCGCACCTACATTAGCAAACCCAATTAAGAAATCTTGCTCAAGGTAATTCCCATGAAAAGGACGTACTATCCAGATTTTTTTCAAACTTGGCACAATCGATATTCATACACAGGACATTTTAAAAATGCAATAAAGAGATGGGGTCACCGTGCTTGTTTTCGCTCAAATCAAATTATTCTAAGACTGAGTTTTTTACCGAATTACGCGGGAAGCGTTCGAAACTAGATCAGCAGGAAAAAAAATTGTTATGTAGCAAAAACTACTGAATATTACTAAAAACTTGAACCTGCTTGTTTGTCCGGGCTATAATCTTTAAGTAAAGTGACTTCAAATTGCTCAATCTTGCAAAGAAATGTAAGCAAATTGGACAGCTACAGTCATCACCTTGCACTCAGTGTCAAGCTCCAAATGCAGTTTCACGTCATTTATAGGTAAATACTACAACTTCTACTATCCAACTTTTTTTCTCCTTAAAATATGTCTTCCGTGTACCTATTACGAGTCACCGTACTCGTTTCTTCGCAACACGATGACTGATAAATGGATGGCAAAGGGGCAATTTCGGCTTGAAAATGATCATTTTCCGCGAAAGGACTGGGGCGTGTTCCAAAAAAAAAAACACCTTCTTAACCGAGACGAGATATCATGATTGCACTTAAAAGCTCTTGAACAGCAAAAGCGGCCATTGTTGCCTCTCTTCAGATGGCCGGCGCGAAACGCCGTCATCTCCGAAGTCGCAATGTTATGCGCAGTATAAGATGCGCGTTGCAAAATCAGGGGATCAAGGGAATTTGAGATAAGGTTTGCATGGCAAACTATTCTTGTTAGTGTTGTGATATCCCAGTGCATAAAAGAATCCCAACAAATTTCATTCATATTGTGTTCTGTGTTTTCCGGCCTTCCTGTTGGTAGAAATGCCTCTTGTATAAGGTGCATTTAATGATTTGAGATCACTTGACCTATAATTAAACATTTTGGTCCAGAAGAAGTTGTGGACAACGCCGTAAGATATTAGTCACTCTGTAATCTCTTACAATCGAGTGATGTCCTTTTATTAGTCTAGAATTTTACGTCCAGTGAAGTGGTAATACGGTTCTTCGTTCACCATTAAACTTCGACAAATCTAGTGAAAAGCAAACGCTTTCGAATGAATTTTGCCGGGCTGTGACGTAAACATAACTGGAATCCAGATTCATGACGTCACAATGGACAGTCCTCGCGAGCGCGGGGGGCTCCTCAAAAGCGCGAAAATGGGATAATGTCAAATCAGAAAATGCTGAAACAAGTTCGCCATATCTCCGAGGGAAACTTTTATGGCTTACGGGTTACAAACAAGGCTCAAAAACTCAGTTTGGATCGAGAGATTCGTACGCTTGAAACATGGAAGGATGTGCAATCACACGTGTTCCGAAAAGAGGAAAAAGAGTTGATGAGTACGCTAAAAAGACTAGAGCACTCGAAACACGATCATCACCATGAAGACCATGATTACCCGGAAAAGTGCTCATCTTCTCACCATCGAAGGCCTTCAAGCTTTCACTCTAAGCATCAACTTAACTCTGACAAACAAGAACACTTGGCGCGGAAACCCAGTGAACGCGGCCAACGGAAAATTCTGGTTAATGAGGGGACAGAAATAAGCGATGCCCAATCATCGTCTAAAGTCCCTTGTCGAGTCAGGGTACTTACTGATACTTCTGATGTCAATGTAATTATCTCTCTTACACCTGAAGCTAGTTCAGTCGCTGCTGCTGCAACAAGGCAATCTGACGTGGCTTCTTTTCCACCACTTGTTGAGCGACATAAAGGAGATACCGGGGCCGAAGTTCACAGGACAAGAGGTTTTATGTCCTGTGTTATATGTAACTTGCCACGATACAATCATGGAAAGGAAATCACCAATACTTGCTCTTGCCCGCCGCATCCTTCAAAGCACTCACTCCACGTTCATCATGGACACCAAGCTTCGGAAAAACTAAAAAAGCTTCACACAGATGATGATAATTTAAAAACACACCTGGCCAAGAGACAGAAAAAACTTGGAACTGGAGACCATTTCTCGCCGCAACCTCATCTTACAAGAAAACAATTTAGTTACCAACCTGATAATACACATTATGCTAGAAGCAGAACATCCAGCAAAGAAGAAGATAACAAAAGCCATTCGCCAGAATCTCATAGAAGGATCTATAAGCACAATACAACTGAAAGTGAACACCGCTTACACGACCGAGAAAAACGCAGCAGAGAATCTAGTTTTGGAGAGGGTAAGAGTTGGAGAAGCAGTTTGGAGGAAAGCAACCGAAGCCTATGGAGCAATTATACAGAAGGCCGAAGTAGAGAAAATAGTTTTGGGGATAACGACAATCGTTCGCTCAAGAGACGCCATGGATCACGTCACAGAAAACACGGGCATGAAGAAGAGTTGTATAATCTTTATAAAAGACTTAAAAGGCTATTTCCTTCCCTTTGGGAGGATTATCACGCCAGTAAAGAAGATGAAGAACCGAAGCCTGTATTCAGTGGATTAATGCATCCTGATAACATCATCAATCACCACCATTTTCTACCTTATGAAGCTCACCAACAGGACAAAGAAATTCCAAAACCTAATAAACATCACAGTGCGCATGACCAATTCCATCCCACATCATCTCATCTCGTGGGAATTCGAAAAGAAGTAAGTGCAAATTATTAACTTTATATTGTGACTGGTTTAAAATTCTAAAAGAAATGCACAACATAAAAAGTCATTACAGGAGTCAATCATTTACTTACGCACGCGTCATTAAATAAGTGGACTGTGTCGAAGACAGAATACTGTACAAGCATGACTAGATCCGAATCGGAATATACCTAGTTTTTGACCAAGGATCAAATTAA
Source organism: Montipora capricornis (assembly GCF_036669925.1). NCBI lineage: Eukaryota > Metazoa > Cnidaria > Anthozoa > Scleractinia > Acroporidae > Montipora > Montipora capricornis. The sequence continues at coordinate 22,727,523 of NC_090884.1, read as the reverse complement.
GTGTTCAACCGGCTACGTATTCAATAGGCTATTCACAAATCTCTGAATGGGCAGGATATATTCCTTTCAAAATTGTTAGTCTCTGGGCACAAGATCCAAACAGCGAGGGAAACCCTATTTTTTTGATGGTGCTTTCAGTTTGGTGGCAGTTAGGAATTACCTGAATCCTTTCGCGAAAGACGAGCTAAATGTACATAGACATACGCCTTACACTAGATGTAGCCACTGTTGGGGCTGTGATGTACAACGTCCCTCTGTATTTCAGCGAATTGAACCTGCGCGATTTAGATTTGTCCCCTCAGTCTACAAAAGAGATTGCCAGTGGGATGCGGACGGGCGAAGTTTGGTGATTAATATTTAGATTCGCGATTGTTACAAGAAGGCAATTATTCTCACATTTCTACAAAAGCTACACGATGGGCCATTTGAAAGATTTGAATTCCATATTCCAGTGGTGGTCAACCATTCTTTTTAATTACCAAAATACATTTAGTTTTTTTAGAGTACTATTTTGTAGCTCACATCACGTATCCTTATCAAATCTATTAACGGGCCTAACAGTTTCTGATAATCAGTCTTGGGAAAAGACTGGAAGTGTCATCTGAACCTGGTTTAAAGACCTGGCTCTCGCGAATCTCTTATACAGCTTAGCGTCAGAGCATCCGAACTAGTAATCGTAGGTTCTCTCCAAGAACCTCCATTGGCACATGCATGGCGTTTTAGAAGCATGGAGTTATGAGAGCTGGTAAAAAGTAAACGGACCGAGCCTACTTTTAACATTTGTTCATTGCTACAAGAAACATTTGAAATCATTCAAATTCTCAGTTTTCCCTGATACTAAAAGATTATCAACCGAAATATTGGTGGAGCAAATTTTTCATTTGACGCATTTTGTAAATTCGACGATTTCGTAGCGCGAGAATCCAAAAGGCAATTCTTAAATCACTGTTCTATAGAGCCCGGTTTACACTACAAAAAATTTTCGGCACGGCTCGTGTGAAATTGGCACGGGTGCCTCAAAAGAGATCGGCAAACTTTGTTTACACTACACCATTTTTATCGTATCAAAAATACCGTGCCAAAATTTTTGGGCCCGGGTAAGTTCTCTTGTAGACATGCGCACTTCCATTATAATAGGGAGCTTAAGCAACGACAACGGCGACGGCAACGAGAACGTCACAAATTTGCATATTTGGTAGGCAAAAACAATAGCTTTGCACGCCCTGCACGTGTGTTTTTCACTTTTGTCCATTTCTTTGCCGTCGTCAGCAAAACTACAACGTGAAACAGCCAAATTTGAGGTTTTATGGACAACGTCATTACTTGAGGATAAATTTTCATTTTCTGCCCTAAATTGAGCGCCGTTCGTACCAGCGTCATTTTTGAGGAACTACCACACCCCCGTCATATTAAAAAAGTTGAAATAGTAACGAAGCGATTACAACAACGCGAATTTATATTTTGAGATGACGTTCTCCTTGCCGTCGCCGTTGTCGTTGCTTAAGCTCCTTAATCAAGAACGTCCGCGTGATTTTGGTGGAGAATGAGCAGCCATCTTGAAATATACGCAAAAAAACCGCTAGCCTATATGAATTAAGGGTCAAATTTGGCCCTTTAAAGTGTTTACACTACTTGTTCTATCCGAACCGTGCCTATTTTTTCAGCACCCGTACCATTTTTACCCGTGTTCGGACTACCTCGCCGAAGGTCCCAGCACGGGTAAAAGTAAGAATTTTGGTTCGGCACGGATGAAATTTGGTACGGACAGGTTGTTTACACTGCAAAGTTTATCTGAGCCGAACCTTTTTTTTTTGGAACCCGTGCCAAAAAATTTCTGTAGTGTAAACCGGGCTCTAATATCTCAGATGTTTAACACACCACGCGATGAAAATGTAGTATACATGAAAAACTCTTCATAGGCGTTAAGAGGTAACCGAAATTGAAGAGGCGCAATTAATGGGTAAATATACACAGTATCTGAATACACACAGTATCATTTCGATTTCATTAACACACGTAATAGACAAGTTAATAAGCGGAAAGCAAAGAATTGATTGAATTACGGTTATCTGTCTTATTTTCAGTCCCAAGAAATGCAACCTTCTTTATATCATATTGTTAACGCCTTCGAACATAACCATGAACCCAGCATTACCCACTCCATGCTCTTCAAACTGAAGCAACTACTGCATGCATATCATTCAAAGGAGGAACATGTGCACAGATACCCTTGGCCCAGGCCTCCCCCGATCAAATTTACGACTGAGGAATTCAAGAAACTTTTCAACTGCAGGTATTTGCGGCTAACGAAAACCAATTTAGAAAGTCTACAACAACTTCTTGACGCCGAGCAGCAATAAACACATTTAAAGAAAGAATTTTACTCTCGAAGAGCATAGCCATGTATGTGGTGTCTTTCAGAAATGAAGAGAACCTCCTGCAGAAATACAAATACAATTTCATCCAAGAAATGTTAGTTATCCATGGTCTTGTTAATTTACTCTCAGCGTCTTACGGGAAGTTTCATTCTTTGTTTAAAAAAGAAGCTCCTCGAAAAACACATTTCCCAGTAAATATTGTCTGCAAAAATAAATATTTCCGCTTCAATGTTCCAGCTCTTCTTTTCTCTCTTCCTCTTCCCATTTGAAGTGATTATGACGGAGTACTTCCGTCCATACCGCTGTCTTCTGAAAATGGTCGGTTTCCCGCAGAGAAATAATTGTATCTAAAAAGAGAATGAAACAGCTCTTATCAATCAATGAATTGATTTAATGATTAGCTCGTCAGTAAGTCCTTTATTGTAATGTACATGTGGTGCCAATCATTCACTGATTCAAAACGCCTACGTCACAATAGGCCTAGTTCGATATATCGATATTCAGGCTACGAGGCTTTATGTTAAAATTTCACTGATGATTTATGTTTTCTTTTTCTCAAAAATCTCAAGGGAGATTTCTAAACAAAGCAATATTCAAATTTAACCAGAAAGCCTCGTAGCCATGTGTGAATATTTATATATTAAACACTATTAAACACAAAAGAGTACTTCATTCACCTTGTAAAAGCATCCCATATTGTGCATTTCTTTGAACTTTGGCATCATCTCTCAGCGTCAAAAACCAATCAAGCACCTGAAATCAAATGAAATCAATTTCTTGTATGTATGTTAAATACTTGGTATGACAAAGTGAACCATATACGAAATCGGAACTCGTGGAAAACTCGGATTTGCCATCAAATACCTTTCCTGTGATTTGTAACCAAGGTTCCTTCTTGAGTAAATTCGACAATGTCAATGGTAGTAACCATGGCAACCTGTCATGTGTTCCACGATGATCGCTTTTATGACCACCTTTGGTTTGACTTGTACTAGATATAAGAAGTCCTTGTAATAGCGAATCGGTACACCAGGCTTCACATACCATAGACAGCAAAGTCAAACAATTCGACACCACCTGAAATAAGAACCTTAATGAGAATATCAAAATGCAAACATCCCTGGGTACGGAAACCTCTTGTTCACTACAAAATTGCAAGAAATCAATTTGCTTTGTAAATGTTTAATCCACCCTACTGATAGGATCAACAGCGTTTTAATCTTTTTCCGTCGGAAACCCACTGTTAGTCGTGGAAAAATCTTCCAATCGTCCTTACACGAAAATTATTTGCCTGGAGCGGCTTAAAACGCAATCTCTCCCCTACGTTTACCGTATCATTCCAAACCGCGATAAGACAACAAATCTCAGACCTGTATCTCAGTATTCCGTAGCAAATGTGACTGAAAAGGCCTTAGGGTTTCTTTGGTCTTCATTTTATACAATGTACGCTCCCTGTTGTTTTCTTAACCATACTTCAAGGTTCGGTACAGTACTGCCTTAAAATAAAGCTTTGATATTTGGATAATAATATTATCGTTATTTTTTTCAGTGTTTGCTACTATAGGTCCAAATTGTTGCCATGGTAACGATATAGCGCTGCCAAAGAACGGTAAAAAACGCAGTTTACGGAAAAATATCCTGAAAACTAACTCGGTAACCTAATATTCTTTTCAAATTTTGAAAACCCCATTCAATTCTCTTATCTAAATCGTCATATGAGAAAATTTTAGTTATTTATGAAAAAGCCGTTGATTTTTTTTTCTGACAAGACGAAGAAATAAATCTTGCATAGAAAAAATCAGGGTAGGTAACAGAACTAACTTTCGAGATATAACTCACCCCACCTGATAATATTTACTTCCGGTTTCCGCGATCTTAGGTCACATTTTTATTTTCGGGCAGCCGCTTTGCTTCCTCAGCTGACGCGAGTAGCTCGAGTAGCTTAAGTGTTGCGCGTGTGGCTGACAAGCGCGCGATCAGCTGAAAACCAATAAGCCTCTTCGGAAAATACCATAATACTGTTTTGTTTTCCCCCCCAAATTTTGAATAGCATTGTTTACAGTTTCTCTTGGGGCTTACGATGGTCCCAAGAAGGTTAAAAAGATGCTTATGCAAAATTTTGGGGGACAAACAAAGAGTATTATGGTATTTTCCGAAGTGGCCTATTCGCACCTCCTAAAAAAGTATGATATGGCTACGATCAAGCACGCGAGATGACACGCTCTCGCATCTCCTTACATATACTCCTCGCGCGACATCTCGCAAACAGAGAGCACAGTGTTACTTGTACCTGGTGTGTTGACGATTCCAAGCATTGCTGAACTGCGTTCTTAAAAAGACCAATGAGCTCCAAGAAAAAATGCTGTTTCTCATCAATCTTAAGCCTGTGGTCGGAATCAACAATGGCTCCAACAATACAAGATACAAATTTCTCACGCTTTAAATCTGCAAAACAATTCAGTTGTGTTTTAACGTCTTTTGATAGCCTTTAAACATACCTGCAGAGAACAGCAGATTATTGCATTTGCCTTTTTTTTTTGTGAGTTGCGGATAGCAACTCATTAATTCATTTTTGTTAACCTTGACATTTTGCATTTTGGTCACTCAAGATATCGCTATAATCAAATATCAGTTGTTTGATGTCGATGGTTAATTTTAGTGTATTGTGCAGCAAAAAGTGTAAAACGCATTTGTGACGGTCCATAAGCGATTTAATTCTTCTTACCACTGAGATCCGCTGTCAGTAACCCGTCGATACAAGGCATTAGACATTTCAATGCCGCTCCTCCGCACCTAACCGCCATGCATCGCACTACTACGATTTTCATAGCGATGGTCTGCAAGATAATTGAATGCCCAGAATCAATAATCTGAATACTTCAAATTTATGCAAAACACGCTCCGCCTTTCGGAAAATTTGTGCGTTTTTTCTGCTTTGAGTAAGAAAATCAACCCTCACTAGCGACCACTAAAAGCAAAGATGCCACTCTGTAAATGACGGATTTCTCAGAGGTCTGAAATTGAAAAACAGCTCTGAGTCAACTGTGTCACAACCCCAATTGGGTTTCATGTGTTTCTCTGTGTGTAACTTTCTCTGTGTCCTACGCTGGGGTGACGATGAAAGCCACACCCACAAAATAGCTCGAAATGGTACCATTACTCACCTGAGTGTCCCGCACAATACTTTCCAGTTGTTCAACTGGTATCAGAGTGAAACACCGAGCTAGTAAATCTAAACAGATGTTATCCTGAGGAAGAAGGTAATTCGAAATTAAACCTAGGAACTAGTATGCTTTATTGAAAACAGTTTGAACAAAAATAATGACCAATACTCACCGTACTCTCCTCAGTACAGGCGTTGTACATGTGTCGCAAGGCTGATATCGTCCAGCCAATGACTGAAGGCGGAGGATCCTTTAAACGAAGTACCGTAAGATGAGCTTCCAGAATGACCCTCCATAAATCGCTATCCTAGCGAACAAAACAAAAGGTACGCAAGAACAATTGGTAACTTGAATAACGCAGTAACTATAGCGAGGTAACACGCGTTACCAAGGTTAGTTTTTCAGATAATTTTCAAAAACTGAAATTTAGAGAGCCTTTTTTTGGACCTGGCGTATTGCTATGGTAACCCATATGACTTCATGAGTGTCCTTAAAGTATTTACAACAATAGAGTTGCAAAGATATTTATAGTTTGCCTAAACATAGAGGATATTACACGGTGGAGAGAAGATATGAATTTTATGTTCGAGTGGCAAGAACAATATTGAGATATTGTTCAGCCGTGGAGAAAAGGTCCAGTTCAAGAAGACTAAGAATTACTATGTCTACGATTAATATATTGGTCGCCATTTTTTTCGAAATGCGAAACGTAGATTGTACTTGACTGACCATTTTATTATTCCTCCACGGATCTGATAGTGTCCCTTCGTAGAACTCTCTCATCTTTGATGATGAAATGACATAAACCAGACTTGATAGGTTCTGCAACAGTTCCTTTTTGCACGGTTCCTACGGCAATTAAAAGTTAAGGAAAATCAATTTCAACTCTGATATGTAATTTAGCGAGGAATATTATTCTTTAAAATAACAGACAGGAAATATATTGAGAAAAAAATGGAAGACATGTTGTACATCATTAATCCACAAATGATTTTACAAGCCTTACAAAGGGACGCAGAGTGTTTTGCTGATTATCGTTAAGGTTAAGGTTCTGCTGTAACTTATTTTAGGTGTGCCGCTATGTTTCGGTTGTCTGCCTTGCGGTTCACTTTGAGGAATTCAAACCACGTAAAAGCAACATGGTATCCCGATTCAGAAAACACGAGTTTTCCACTTCCTAAAATAAATGATTACGATTTTTCATGGTTGGAGTCGGTTTTCAATTTTTTGAATCAACAAAATGAATCACTCTCACCACTAAACCAATAAATACAGCGGGGCTTATCAGAGAGGAAAGGAAGGATGAGAGAGTGGAGGAGGTCTGAGCTTGATCCAAGGACAGCTTGATACACAACTGACTTGTCTCCTCTCCTAGTGGGGAGGCAAACGCAAAAAACAAGAACTTAAAACAAGAACAAACACATGAGGCGAAGATTTGATCAGCAGAGATCAATCTCGTTTTCCTTGCATAATATTCATGTAGAAACAAGAATTTCATGTACAATAAGAGAAAACTGATGAAATCGTTTAAATGGTTGAGTAACAATGAGAAGAAAGCTCTCAATAAGAGATGGGCTTACCGAAATTGGATCTCATAAGAGGGCCAAGAACTGATGCCCAGTTTACTGGCGGAAAGGTCATTTGAAAGCCACTGACAAATGATTTCAATACCACGGGCACCACTTTTCCAGAAAAGTTCAAATGAGGACCTAATAGCAAAGGCAGGTCAACAAACAGTGCACAAAGGTAACATTCAAAACGAACTCCTCTGATTTTCTGGTCAGCTTTTTTTGTGATAGTACATTACTGATATATAAATGTCCCCAAAACAACAACAATCTATGGCTTTCACTGTGGCTATAATATAAGGTTCGTATGCACCACCTAACACGAGAAAAGCTTCATTATAAATTCACTTCTGGACAACCTGGACAAAGAAGTGAGATTACGTAAATTCATAATTAATTACTCTAGACACTCGATTGAAAACCGTTCTGCAGGTAACAAAGTTTACACACCTGTCTTTCCTGCTTGAACAAGAAAATCAAACAGCGACCTTAAAATACTGCCTTCTGCCAAGTAGCTATAGTTAGATGGAACTGAGAGATAATATCACATCAAACACATGATGCCTATTGCATTGTAACGACAGCATTTATTTATTCATAACAATTTTTATGCTCTTATGTCAAGCAGCAGCCCGCCGTTTCGCCTTTGCCGTTTCCGTGACGTAGACGCGATGCTTAATCTCTCCTGTATCAACGGCCGACTTCTTTGCTTTCTGTCTTCTGGCATTTAAATATTCGTCTGAGGCCAAAATTCGCGTTGGAAGAACAATTAGTGTAATCACAAGGTCAATGCATCTTTAAAAAGATGCATCCGCCTTAGTAGGTTAGTTGGCAAAGGAGAAGGTGAGAGGTGGGAATGGAAAATAACCTGCTTTTACTGAGCTCAGGTTAAGGGTGTATGCCAGAACGCAAATGCCTGATGCTTCATGCATTTCTCCACCCACCCTCAACAGGAACGTCAATTTATAATTATACGGAAAGTAACAACAATTTCAGCTGGCGGGAGACAGATCAAGTGCCAGTCAAGGAGTTGAAGTAGCAACCCACAAAAAAATAACCAGGAGAAAGATCTAAAAACGGGGCTTGAGCGCTGCAGTTAGCATCGAACACTGTCCTCCTAGCTGAAAACTGCCGTAACGAAACGACGGATAATTCTGCCAAAGGGAATCGTTTTTAGACGTCTTGTTCGCTCACCGCAAGACTTTGGTGTCTCAATCTCAACGGAATTTGGAGACCAGACACAAGTTTTCATCTCAACTCACCACTGGTTTTACCGACTGAACTGCTTCTCGAAGCTGTCAAGAGATGACCGAGAAGCCAGGCTGTGTTGGAACTCAGACCAACATCCTCAGGAAATGAAACGATCTAGCAAATAACGAAAACCCAATTTAAAATAATGAGAAACAAACAATGTCTTAAAAAAGACACTACATAAACCGTCATTTTACTTGCTGGAGAAGTTTGATTATGTTTGCTTCATTTGAGGGAAAGATATCTTCTACAGTAGGAGAATCCACCTGCAAGAAAACAAGGTACAATTAGCAGTAATTAGCAGCTGTCTGAAAAGCTGGTGGCGGCTTTCATTCGAGAGATTAAGCTTCGCGTTAACCGCAAACTGCAAACGCCAGACTAAAGTTTGCGTTTTGCCAAAAATAGGAGAAACGTGTTTGATATAAGCTCATTTCTTCCCTGTTAGCAGCAGGTATCAAGAAACTTCTCAAATGAAAGAGACAAGTTAGAATACGAGAAATTTCATGCTTTTATGACAAGCATTAGCCCACAGTTTCGCGGTTGCTGTTTCACGTTAACGCGATGCTTAATCTCTCTATTGTAACAGGGGAGAGCGGGGCTGATAGTCCAATATTCCCCTTGGGGAATATTACAGTAATTTTCCCCTCTCAGCACACCCACAAGCAACGCATTTCAGAATAGGCCAATTTCGATACATTAACATTCAGTCCTAAACAAAAGGCATCATCTCAGGGCTTTGGGGAATAAATATAAGGATTTGTGTGAGTTTATTCCCCTGAGCCTCGAGATGATGCATTCCTTTCGGTTACTCAGTCATTCCAAACATTCAAACACCAAAAGGTTACTTTTTCAGTGTTCTCTGGAATTCGTTCATTGTTCCTGGCCAGCAGCCCTTTGTCATCCACGGTGATGAGATCCCTCCCCGGCGCTTTCTTCGCATTTCTCTCAGTCCCCTTTTTCAACGCTGCCGATTGAGACTTCTTGATACTCTTCCGCCTGGTCAAAGTCCAACAACCATTCTATCGCCTCTTCAAAGTTAAGGCCCGTCTAACGGTTTCAACATTTGCTTCAACATGCATTCAACACTTTGTTGAACCAAATGTTCGGTGCGTTTGAACAGGTGGTCCAACATTGCTCAAAGCGTAAAAACTGTTGAAAGCTTGTTGAAAGCGTGTTGGATCAAGGTTAAATCGGTTTAGACTTTCACTCAACATTGATTCAACGTTTCCTTTGTTCTCGAAAATGTTGAATGGTGTTGAAGACGTTTGAACAATCTGTTCAACAATATTGTAGAACACAAGCATGCTCACACCAGGCCACAAAAGTCAACATGGCGTAGTTTATCTGGACGAGAGAGAGAGAGAGAGTCCGATTTCTAGTTCTTAATTCCTCGCAATCAAATTTCGCGAAAGTGTTGGTTCTTTTGTTGGCGCAATGTTGGGACCGTTTGAACGGCCTCCGCACAACTTTGCATATGCCTACACGTGCATATAGCCTACACTTTGGGCGGGAAAAATCGCGCGAACAAGTTACAATTGGTTTTGCCTACTGCAAAATTACTTTTGACTCCTCCCAGAAACACTGCAAAAGGCCTGCTTTCGCTTACTAAACTGTGAACACTGTCAAATAAGCGTTGCCACCAAGCAATAAGTAAGCTGACATCGATTTTTTTTTGCCAGCAAAATGCTAGTGTTACTTACGACACCGGTGTCCAATGACATTCTAACTAAAATTAGACTGACACTTAGATAGCAGTCACTTACAATAAACAACGCCTGTTCTGAACCTAGTAATCCCATGATTCCATTCAGTGCGGGTAGCTGGTGAAGCTCGGGAAGAGCCTGAGAACAAACATGAAGAAAGTAAAATAAAATAAAGTAATAAATATTTTCGAGCGACACAAATGAAAACAACATATTTTAGAAACTGAAGTGGTATGAGCCAAACCAGTTGGCTATTTTACAAAAATTTGGTTTATCAACGGAGTTGATAATGTAAATTGACCACCGTACAGAGATTCTAAAAGCTGACGTTTCGAGCGTTAGCCCTTCGTCAGAGCGAATTCGCTCTGACGAAGGGCTAACGCTCGAAACGTCAGCTTTTAGAATCTCTGTACGGTGGTCAATTTACATTATCAACTCCGTTGATAAACCAAATTTTTGTATACTACTTCCCCACCGACGCAGCACCACAGTTTCTTTAGAAACTACCCCTTCATTCAGTTGGCTATTTTGTTTGCTAGTCCCGCTAAGGAATTGAAAGGACAACCCAGGAAGGCTGCAAGAAATATCGAAGTGACCGACAGCTACACCTAGTGAAACATCCTGTGAAACATCGATGTCAAAGCATTTGACAAATAGAACAAAGACTATTATTTTGTAACTTAATAACAGAAAGTCCACTATCAGTCGTGTTATAGACAATTTTAAATTACCTAAACATACCTTGCTTTCAAGCACACTTCGCCAAACGTCAGCACGTTGCTTAGCTAAATGAACAACTCCGCCATGGCCACACGAGACCAGTCCGTAGAGAAGCAGACCAAACGATAGTGAGATTCCACAGCACTGAGAAATCAACGAAGGTATTTCGTTAATTCAGAGCCTGACGACCAACCAACGCACTCTAACCCTTCCCCTCCTGAAAGAGCCACTTGTGAGTGTTACTCGGCTGTCAGCAGACAAGGGCAAAAGGGTTAATAGCATGCAACCTTTGAGTTCATTGTCATCTTTATTCAAGACGTTAGGATTAGATCAACATTTACCGGTCTTCAAATATTTAGTTACATGACAAGTTACACGTCCATCATGGTGTTCCGCCTCATAATTCTGAACTCTTGCTTTTGTCCAGACCAAATTCATTCCTATGCCTAATGAATCTCATTGGCCGGAAAATTCCGGGTAAGAGATCGAGGATAAATCAACGGCTACTTCCAGGAATGTTCGCGCAAAAAATATGGAATGGTATTGCGTCTGAGCTTGCGCTTATGGAAGCATCCTTTAAATGAAATTGAATGACTTGCTCCTGTATATTCTTGGAAATGAGATGAATGTTGACATGCGCCGCATTGATCTCACAATACATATTTGTGCACGCTTGGACCTTTCTTACCTCTCTGTCAGGATCATGTGTCAGTGTTTCGTATTTATTATTGCAGAATACTTAGGTCTTTGTTTCACGATTGAAGTGAATGTTCTTATTATTGTTTGTTGTTCCTGCCGGGAACTCAAATGTGAAACTTTAAAATTCTGTGAAATTTATTATCTGCCCAATAAAATCGGGGTTACCCGGACAAGGTCCTGTGAACCAGTCAAAAGTGCTAAAGCCCACTGACAGTCTCGCTTAGCATGCACTCTTAAAAAGGACATGCAACACAGAGTGTTTACACTGTTTAAAAGTACCTGAGGATGCTTGTCCGACAAATCTTGAATCTTATCAGCGCACATTGCAGCTTTTTCAGCAGACAGGAGACCGGTGTGAAAAGCGTTCACACAGACGCACGATACACTGAAACACAAGGCCTGAAAAAATTTCAAGACAGATATACAGTCAAAACAGGCGTAAAAGAACATTGATTTTTTAAGGGTTTCTATAGTTCTTATAGGTCCTATATATTACAACTTTCCTC
>NC_090884.1:22708034-22710534 GCF_036669925.1 Montipora capricornis | reverse complement strand
CCTAAACTTGCCTGACCTAGCCCCTTTAATAACCAAATTTCGTAAGAGAAGAACCAATTAAGGCAAAGTGGTTGTGAGGAGCAGGATATAGACTTGAAATCCCATGTGAATACATTTTTTTTGGCGACAATGAAACATCGATACCTTGGCTGAAATCAAAATAAAAACCTTGAATATGCCTTGCACTGATTAGGGGATGATTGCATTGACTGCGCTGAATTCTGTACTTCGATTTTCGTACCATAGTTCCCTGAAACAGTTGGTTGTCCTTAAAAGTATAGTCAGTGATCAGGAAATCAGTTCTAATAGACCTTATTGAAGTTGAGCCTGCAGGCACATTTTCGTTTGTTTAAAACTACATGCAAGAGGCTCAAGGGTCAATTCTATACAAAATGACCCCTTACCCTCGTTTATGCGGCAAAACCGCTGATAACTCCGATAACGGCTATTGACACTTACGGTCGTCTCTTTTAAGGCTGATAGAGTACAGTGCATTTTTTTTCTTTAAATTTTCAAATGTTTTATTTATGTAGAAAAGTGAATTTCCAGAAAAAAGTCGGTACTTTCCCTTGACAAATTTCCCTTTCTTGTACTATCCAGGAATGCAATAATGTTACGACGCCTTACTATCCAATTTCCGCTCTATTACCTGTCAAGTGATAGCTTACAAAAGGTTAAAAACGAAAGAAAATTTCAAACTAATACGCAGCTCTAAAAATTGTCGCGGTCGCTTACGAGAGGTGGTCACTTACAAGAGGTTCGAAAAGATAGTGATTTTACTTGGAAACTTTTGGTGTTTTGGAAAAGTGAAATCAGTATCCTTTTAAATAGATCCCGAAGAGCTTCTACCTGTTCTTTCATTAGTGGAGACGAAATCCATGGAAGGGGAGGTATACGGAAAGAGATCGAAACCCCATATTTACACTCACCTGAAGTGTTCCTCGTAGAGTTTACTTAACAAAAGACCAAGTCCTAACGAACATGACCTCTTCACCGCAGCAGAACTACCAGCTCTGTAACAACCAGAAGAAAAGTAAAATCATCCGGGAAAGACAGTGCATGATGGACCTAGTGTTGTTAAGACGACGTACTAAAAAACCAACAAAGAAGAAAAGAACTATTTAAATTGAACAAGAAAATGATTAACCGATCGAAATCTACACCTTCAACTAAAAAACTAAATAAACGGTGCATAATATAATCGTTGCAGAGAACTAAAATCTAACAATACATGCGCAAGGCAATTTTCACTATCGCGCGGCCGGGAGATTACAATGATGCACCTTTTTCGTTATTATACCTGAGAGAAAGTTGATTTTTTGATAACACTTACGAGGAGAGTTAATTCTTGAGACATTTCGAAAGTCAACAGTTAACACAGACAACGCATGACCTCGGTGACAATCACTCGATCGGAAAATGTGACAAGTGAAAATGACACCGTGGATGGTCAAGCGAAGTACTTGTGCAACGTCTAGATCTCTCCAAATCAGACTATGGTCTCCGAAAGAGGTTGTGCATACCTAGTTTGGCGACCAAATTACATCATACTTTCTCCTTAGGAGATTTCTTGTTGCTTTTAACAAAATCTGGTTTGCAAAACTTCACTGTTCACTCACTTGGATTGTCCAGGAATTCGGGTTTTCAACAACTCGACCATGTTTTGAATTCTGTCAATATCCCTCGTGACAAGACACGGTACCAACAGGGAAAGAGACAAAGCAGCACATGAACGAGCCAACACCGAACTGGCAGTCGAAGTAGGAGAGGACACCTGGTGAGGCGAGAAAATGGCGACCAATCCTACGATTCATCAACATGTTAACAGCAATATACTTGGGCCTATCTCAAACCAAACGATTTCTTCAAAAGAAACAAGAGTTCGTTTTTCTATCACCAAATTAAACAATAATAATAATAATAATAAAATACAGAGAGAGCGCCATCGCGACCGGTGAACTCTGAAAAGTTCGAGCGAAATACTGCTTGCTTGCTTGCTTTTTAATGTCATTGATTTTATTAACCAAACTTGAAAAAAATATGAAAGAAAATTTGGCAACTTGCGCCCCAAAATCTATTTTTTCAGGTTTTCACGGAGAGTGTAAAAGAAAAGCCAAAAAAAAGCAAATGCAAACTTTTTTCCCTAATAAAAACTCTCGTTACGAGGCGAAGACGTCCAGAAGTATTACTTTTGGGTTTGTTGAATGGCAGCCGGCGATACATGACGTCAAGAGAAAATGAGGGAACAGAGAGGGAGGCTCAAGGCGTTGGCCGGGATATGTTATGTCCACGAAAGTTATTTTTAGACGAGCGGAAGTCTTTGTTCTAGCGGAAGTCTGTCTTCTGAGACGTCCGCATGCAGTCTTGCCTCGCTCTCAGGTTCTTAGTGAAAAGAGAAAATGATGGCGCACGTGAAAGGCTGATGAATATATATTTTCTTTCAAACATCGGACCGAGGTTGGCCTGCATGCGGACGTCTCGGAAGGCTTCCGCTCGTCTA
>NC_090884.1:22678034-22703034 GCF_036669925.1 Montipora capricornis | reverse complement strand
AAATGCGTTCGTTATTGTGACGCAGAAGGTTACCATAGAAACATGACAGCTCTCCAAATGCACCCTATATTTCTTCTTTACTTGCTTAAATCTCAAAAATGAACTCGGTGACCCCCACTTTTTATTGTAGAATCGTAATTAGCAATCTAAGATAGAACTATCGGGAAAGTTCTAAAAAGTTCCTGGGACCTGATTCAGAGCTACCTTAAATTTTCGAAGGGTCAAATGTCACAAAACTACCAGTACTTCAAAGTACTGGTGGCTCAGTTGGTTGAGCATCGGGCTGTCATGCGCGAGGTCAAGAGTTGGAACCCCGGCCGGAACAACACTCTTAAGGAGAAAGTGCTTCCTTTGTAATTCCATCTGGTTAGACTTTCAACTTCTCGGATAAGGACTCTACACTGTAGGCCGCATCTCACAAATACCTTCCATGTTCATAAGTTCCCTGTGGGACGTTTAAGACCCAGACACTCTTCGAGAAAAGTAGAGGGGGATAGAGTCCCCGATATTGGGGCTGTACTGTTCTATCCAGCAGAAATGGCTGGCTTGGCGCGATGTCGTTAAAAAGACTTGTGGTGTACGAGGTCACCTAAGCAGAAACAGCCACAAGTCGAAAACGTCTTTGCCGAGTGCTGGAACATGTAGATGTACGACATGTAGATGTAACAAGTGCACAATATTCATTACCTGGTAGCGCCCGTTCGTTGATCCTCGGTAACAGTTCAACAAAAGCTGTGCCTGGAGGCTTGCTGTTAGCGATAGATTTTTCCATAGAAATCCTTTCATCCTCGTCATTCCACTTCTTCGAGGACATCAACTTTTGTTTTAGTGGTTGGTAGATCTTTGAACATAAACCACATTAATAGATAGATTTATAACCTAACCATAACAGGTTTTTTCAATACGGCATGATGAAGCACATTGCCGGGATGTTTTGCCTCCGAATTGGAGAGCGCTAAAAAATATGGAAACAATGAAACGTGAACGACGTATCTGGTATTGAAGTACTTCGATAAGACTATTTGCAACTATGCAAGCTTCTTTGGACGTGAAACAAAATTGGAAATGAGATGACTCATAAATCACCCATTGGCTGGTGGAAATGAGTCAGAATTTTTTCTCCTAACCTCCTTTTGAAGTGAGCTAAACATACCGAAACTGGTTTTATGGCCTTTATTTTGTTTGGTGAAATGCGCCCTAAGCATGGTATGTAACGCTTTCCAGGAACACTCAATAAACTTTACTATGAAATAAGGAGAACACCACATGAACATGGGACGATTTCCTTCTTCATGTTCTGCATGCCTTCCCCGACTAAAGCTTCCCTCCGCCAATAATTTTATGAACATACCTCCGTTGGTAGATGGAAAAGTTGAAAATCGCTTCGCTTAAACATTGAAAGAGATTCGAACGCTGCACAAGCCACAAACGATTCCTGAAATAAAAAGGAAACTCTAGCAAAATGGTATCACAGGAGTAATGACTCAAAACAATTGACAACGCAGTTGCATGTGATTTGCGGCTTATTGTGGTACAAATAGGTTGGACAGCCATAACGGTCTCCGTGGCCGGTAATAAATTAATATTTAAGACCAGCATACATGTGAACTGTAGATATGAAAGATAGGCCAAATAGTCACTCTGATAACAAAACAGATCTATGTAGCCACCGTAAGATCTATATTGTTTGACTACCGATACACTTGATAAACTTTGTAGTCTGGCCATTCCAACCAGTGTAATCAATTGAGTCATAAATTTCCTGAGTGATAGACTGCAACGCGTCAAATTAGCAAATGACTGCTATTCAGACTGGGGTTCCGTCCCATCAGGTGTACCTCAGGGCACCAAATTAGGTCCCTGGCTCTTTGCATTAATGATAAACGATTTGAAGCATGGTGCTCCGTCACACTGAAAATTCGTAGATGATACGACTGCATCTGAAATCGTACCTAAGGGTGGTGTAAGTGAAGCACAAGGTATAGTTAATGAAGTTACTACTTGGTCCAATAAGAACAGAGTCCAGTTACATCCTGATAAGTATAAGGAGCTAAGAATAACCTTTTCCAAGCAGCCACCAACTTTTGATCCACTTATCATAAATGGAAATGAGATTGAAGTAGTAAAATCAGCGAAACTGATTACTTGGTGTTACCATAAGTAACGATTTGATATGGAACGAACATGTTGATAATGTAATCAAGAAAGTTAACAAACGAATCTACTTCCTAATTCAGTTAAAGAGAGCTAAGGTGCCTCCAAAAGATCTTCCTCTTTTTTATGTGACTTGCATTGGATCAGTAATGGACTATCGGGTTGTGAGTTATTTTAATTCTTTACCTAAGTACCTTAAGTACGAATTTACACGAGTTGAAAAGAGAGCCATTTCAATTATATTGCCCGGATATGATTATATAGCAGGATTAGATAAGTTAGGACTGTCAACTGTAGAACTACACCATCAATTGGGTGAACGATTTTTCCAATCAATAGAAACAAACAAGAGCCATAATTAAGAAAATTACTACCTATGGAAAATATCAATAAATATAATGATCTTAGGAATAAGCATAAATATAAAGCCCCGGTCGCTCGCACCAACCAGGCAAAAAATTCGTTCATCCTGTCCATGTGTGGATGATATAGTATCCACCAACATCGGGACGAAGGGGGACGTCTTCCTTGTCCCGGTTGGTGTTAGTGAACATTTTGAATACCTTATGTTTTCTTCTTTTTTAATTGTTTTTAATCGTATTTATTATAATAATAGATAGTTTTTTGGGGTTTTTTTAAGAGAGAAATTATGTAATTCAGCTAGTCAGCAAATAGTTTTTAATAAACTGCTACTACTAGCAGTTTCAAAGAAAACTGAAATTCCTAGGCTTGAACGGAACTGAAATCAACGTGTTTGACAATGCCATTGGCAATTTCATGCCGCTACAGCAAAGACGCAATCAAGTCAGCTAAGGTGATGAGAACTGCCCAGTTTTCAGTTGCCCCGCAAACTTAACAATTACGTATACAACTGTACTTCCAGGACTTGACCATGCAGCTTTATTGTATAATAATAATAATAATAATAATAATAATAATAATAATAATCTTTATCTAACCACAGTACAATTCAATATAAAAACCGTATGTACAATTAAAAATTACACACCAAGTATAGATAAAACTACGTAAACTAGCTACTTTAACTATCCAACCAATATCAATAAAATAAAAGCTGCTTTCCATGAATGCCGTGTTTAAAATAATGGCTTAGATAGCCTCTTTAATGAGTCGTTTGAATTCATTGAGGGAATCTGCTTTCCTTAGTTCTAAAGGCAAACTGCTCCATAAAACTGCGCCATTATAGCTGCTTTTGTAGAAGTTTGTGCGCGGTTGCGGAACATTTACTTTATTCACAGTCTCTCTGAAACAATAACCAGAATCGCGATGAACAAATTTCGAACCGAGATACTCAGGCGCTAGTAACTGTAGGGACTTAAATACCATTGTTTCTCTTTCAATTTGTATTTGAGAGGATTGGGTTTCCATCGTAGGAGTTCAAATAAATTATTGACATCGGCGTCATAGTTAGAGTAGGTCAAGACACGGGCTGCTCTGTTTTGTACTTTTTACAGTTTGTCCTAAAAAGTTACTCCATTATTTCGCCAAACAATACTGCAGTAATTGAAATGCGGTTGTACTAGGGCCTGATAAATAGAATGTAAGGTCCCATAGGGGACAAGATGCCTGATTTGTTTTATGGCCCCAGTACCAGAAGCAATTTTCTTTAGTGCTTAATTTATCAATATGGCTTCTCCAAGTAAGCTTATCATCGATAAGCACTCCTAGCACTCCTAGTGATTTAGCACAAGTAACATGCTCAATAGGAGAGCCATTGATTGAAGGTCTAGGAGGAACTGTTAAAGTACACAGTCTCTGTCTTGACCCAATAAGCATAAATTCAGTTTTTGTCATATTAAGCGTGAGTTTATTTGCTATCAGCAAATTGCTAACATTTACTGAACCATCGTTTAGATATGATTGAATATTGTCAGCGCTGAAACCGGCGTAGGTTAGGTGAATATCATCGGCATACCGTCTTGATTGACAATTTGAAAGGCAATTTGGTAAATCAATAATATACAGTAAAAATAACAGCGGTCCTACGATAGTGCCTTGAGGAAAACCACAGCTTAATGAACAGCTCCTTGAGCGCGACCCATTACCTGAGCATCTCTGAATGCCGTTGTCCAAGTATGACTCAAACCAAGAGTGCTCGTTATCGCATATGCCATAATTGCTTAATTTAGATAAAAGGACTTCGCGACTGACCGTAGCAATTGTCATAATTATGACTGTGCAACCACACTCTTTATAAAATAAAATGAAAGGTACACGGTATTTTGCACGCGTATGCATTTCATATCCAATAATTCCTACCGGGTGTTGGGTTAAGGACCATAGCAAAGAAAGAACTTCGCTCTTGAAATCCTAAAAAATAAACAGAACATAATGCAACTTTGTGAGTAAATTTAGCACAAAACTTTCACAGGTTCTGTCGGGACAGCAAACGCATGCACTGTACCTGATAATCTTGTGAATCAGTAGCCAAACTGGGTACAATGCTGAACAATTGACATAAGCTGTGGAGTACAGCAGATCTTCTATCCAATCTAAGTTTCACTGAAAGGACTTTCCAAGCAGTGCACAAGTCTACCACCTATCAAGAGAAAAGGTTCTGTCACAGAATCGTTCGCAAGTAGACACAGCTGCCACGGGTTTCAGCCATGCGCCACTTATTGCTATAGTTTTCCTTCAGCACTGATTCCTTCACAGCGTAAGGGGGCTAGCAATCAGGCTACCAAACCGTTGCTATGGACTCCTTAAAATAGTCATTTCTCTAGCCCCTATAACTCTACAGTTATCCTTTTTCGACAAGTGTGTTCTATTTAACATTTCTTTGTCTGGTTCTACTCACAACCATATCTGATAAATCACGTGACGAAAACTCAGCGAGTTAACTGTTTTTCACTAATTTTTAACGCAACAGGATAACAAAATTCTAACAAAATCTGTAGCATAATATTTCTCAAAAAATTATGACATCATAAGGCCCTCCTTTGAAACACTTTTCAAAATATCAGTTCCCTTTTTTGTCCAAATAGAAATTCCATGCTACAGTTTACGAAAGATAATGGGACGGGTCCCATCCGGACTTTTTACATGTTTTTCACTTAGACGCTCGGCAGAGGACTGGGACTAGTTGCGTATGCGCCTTCTGATTGAAGTGATATCAGATTGCCACTGAAAAAGTTAGGGGGTGTTTACATGAGAAAACTCGCACCGAGTGACTTCCTGATCAATTTTGTACCGCATTTACATGATGACTACAATCTGAAACAGATTGAATGGAAAACTGAGACCACCCCTCTCCACTCACTCATCAAAATCGGTTGCTATGGTGATATCTCTATCTCGGTACTTTGACAGAAAAGGGCCCCGAAAGCCTGTATAGAACTACTACTTGGCCTTCATGCGACTTCATTTTTTATTTAGGGGGAAGGGGGCATTTCTATTCCTTTTTATTCTGTCCAAGATTGCATGAGCCCCTGCTCGGCGTTACTAGTTGCTTTACTTTGGGTAATCATGTCTTTCTGTAGTTAAGAGCCACCTCCCTTAAGAAACTGAAGAAAATTAGTATTGTAAACGGCCATGCGGAAGATTTGGGAAGAAAATTTAACAAAAGGCTGAAACTCTTTGCCGCCCATAACGACTTCTAACAACTCTACCACGTACAGACCCAGTTACAGTATACAGTACAAAACCCTCAGCGGCTGAGGGCAGTCATGTTATCAAGAGAAGAGCAAGTTTACCCTAGGCACTGTAACAGTGTAAGGAAGGCTAAAGTTTACGAAACTCATTACCTCAGCTTTACAGAGCTCTTGAAGTGCTTGCAGGGAAAAGGACACCACCAGCACAGAGGGATGATTTTCAGTCTCATTGGGCTTAGTGTTTTGATCAAGCAATTTGGACAACAGGCTCAGTAAATCGGCACCATGCTGAGATGGCCTGAAGGTAATAGAAGAAAAACCAATGAGAGCTGTGATAAAACCTTAAGTTTGCAAATTTCACACAATGGGTGGTAAACAGCACAACACTTAAGCCTTCCCTCACTATTAATTCTTTTTACCTTATTTTGCAGACATCTAGCACACATGCTGCCTTAGAAATTTGAATCTCTAAATTATCCAATTCAATTCCCACTTGAGTGTTATCAGCATTTAGTGCACGCTGAAGGTGTGGAAAGACTCGGTTTTGATTTTCCCAAAGCTTGCACATCAGTCTCAGTGACACTTGCTTCAAGGGGGCAGACTTTCCTATGGTTTGAATTGTGCGCAATACAGGCCCAATGCAGAACTAACAAAGAGATAATCATCAAAAATTACAAAGGAGAAAAATGATCTTCATTCACAAAGTAAAGAGGTCATTAATGAACACCAACAAGTAGCCATTCAGTTTCAGCTGCCTCCGTGGTTAATGCTTTTCTGAAATTTCTTTTGGTTCAGTCCTTCATAATGAGATCCCCATTTAAACTTCTCTTCCTAAACGCTCTCCTACATTCAAGCTACCAACTCTGCACTGTGTTAACAAAGACCACTTTCACAACTCCACATGTATGATCACATGATAATGAAAATCATTAATTTGTGGTTGAACTTGACGGAGAATTGAAGTATGGCCACCACTGTACACTTACCCACAAAGCCCCAAAAATTATTAGTTTACAGCAAAACACAAACACGGCTTGCATACCTTATGAGTAGCAAGTTGCGGTATGGAATACAGCAGACACTGTTTAACATCTGCTTCAACCTCTTTACCAAGTTTGTACAGCAACAATGGTAGAAAATAAAGAGCCTGCAGTAGGAAGATAATACCTTCAATTACAAGATGTGAATGTACATGTAAAGCTGTATAAAATTTAATTTATTAAAACTTGCAAAAAATGTAAAAGGGGTAAAGCTCTTTTGTTTGGATGTGATTTTAATAATATGAAGTCTCCATTCACACATAGAAAGTGTTTCCATCACCACCTTCCTTTTTTGAAGTAAATAGCATGCAAATTAAATTCCTGCTATCATAAAAGACCAAACTTTTATGTAAAACAGTACTGGTAGATGACGAAATTCAGAATCTTTATGTAAAAACTAAATTAAAGTTGTTTGATGTGTACCTTTGAAGGGTCAGTCTTGGCAATAACTGGAATTATATTTAGAATGTCCACTGTAACACAACCTTTTGATGTAAATAGCAAAGCTGAGAGCATAAGCAGAACATGATCCAACACTTGAGTTGAAACTGAGCTCTGCAAACTCTTAAGCCAACACTTAGCTGACACATCATCTCTGCAAGATAATGGAATGCAGTAAATTAGTATGACCTGCAAGGGTCACTGCCATGGTCGTTGTAACAATTTCCAGCCAAAAGGCATTCAGTTCTACCAGAAACTCATAAGGGTTGAAACGTGAAACGGCCCCTTGTGTGCTGGGAAACAAGCTTCCGAATATTCGATTTGCTAAGTACCATATTTGGAAGAACAAGAGAGAAACATTCACCAATCAGTTCGCAAGAACACCGTGACGCAATGCCACCAATGTTCTCGCATGAAATTAAATGGAGCGAGGGGTTTCCAAATATGGTACTTAGCACTGAATATTCGGAAGCTCTGAACGCGCGTTACACGTTTCAACCCTTATGGGTTTCTGGTTCTACCCAACACATCTCGTTCACATTTTGACAACATTTCACCCATGATGTCAAGTACCGGTAAATCCAGAAATACACTGTAAACGATTAGGCATAACATGTTTTATCACCTTTAAGCAAATTCCACAGCAACTTTAATTTCTTAACCATCTGGCCCCAGTTGTTCAAAAGCTTTATCCAATGGATAAGTCACTATATAATTTACATCAAACTTTGGCCAAACGTCTTGTACACACCTTTACTTAGATGTGGTTAGAGTGGCATGTTCACAGTTATGAGGACAAATAATGAAATCTTTGCAGGGATTGAAACTAAAGTTAATTCTGCCCTTTGAAAAAGGGTGTATATTGCTTGTGCATTAAAACAGATGTTTATAGAAATCAGTATTGCCATGATAATTTTTGTAGCCACTTTCGATTTTTAATGTTAAGGTACTAAAATAACAGGTGCATGAATGACAGTGTCCCTTTAAATGGTCCCTGTTAGATGGATATTTGCGTATGTGCGCTCTTCTTTTCCCATTCTTTGCAATGACAATGGACATTGCCGATGTACATGTACATGTAAGAAATCAACCAATCAGCTACAAAAAGTAGCATAATTATTGCAAATTACCTCATTAAAGAAATAAATTCCTGAGAAATGGCAGTCATTTGCCTGATGTACTGACTAAGAACAGAACAGTGGTATGCTGCGGCTCTTGTTGTTACAGTCTAAATAATGACACAGAAAAAAAAATCATAATAATTAATAATAATTTAGAATTTATATAGCGCTTATAAAAACATCCTTCATTAGATGGAGATTGGGATAAACTCTTGTGTGTTTGTCTCAAACATTGTCTGAGTTAATTTAAAAGTTTAACTACATGAAAATTTCTTTGCAAAGGAAGCACTTTGCAACCTCTTCTTCATCTCACTATGAACACTAATATAATGGTACAGGTATATATTGTCATATTTCACTGGCACATACCACACATTCTTCATGATCTCTGATCTGTTTGATCAAACGAGGCATGTCTACTTCTAAATGCCTTAAGATTTGGAGAGCCAAACACTCAACAGACTGGCTGCTGGACGTCCAGAAACTGACTGTCTGCCTTGGTGGAGAGGCGATGATTTGAAGTATTGGCAGCACAAGGAAACAGCAATTGACATCCATAAATGGACTGGAGCCTGAAGTTTGAGATTCCATCATTGACAAGCCTTGAAAATAATAACAGGGAACAATGTTATTGCAGCTTAAGATCTGATTCTTTGCAGGGTAAATCAGAATTTTTCCTGACTATCCCCAACTAAATGCTGAAAAAAAAAATACTTAGAAAGAACTCTTAATTTATTAACCAGGGTTAACATATATCCTGTGGTTCAAATTTTTTCTTGGTTTAAAATTTTCCAAGCCATTGATTTTTCTTTGTTTAACATTCATTATGATAATCATAATCTGAAGCAAAGGAAAAATCAAAATTGCACAAGTTAGAAAAATGTTTAATCCAAAGAAAAGCTTTTATCACTGTAACAATAATAAATATACACGAACCGCCTCATGCACTATACACTTGTGAGAATTTCTGCTTTATCTGGTAAAAACTAAAGTATAAGAGTTAAACCATAAATTGAACTGGTACACAGTATTATAAGACAGAATGTAGTTAATATCTACAGTGTACTATTATTTTATAAGCATTAAACATGTACATGTACTGTAGCTTCTTCCTGACTGCTGTAGTCATGTTTTCTTTTCCAGAAAAACTTTTACTTTGGTTTCCACCTACAGTTTTTGCCGTTAACTTATTTTTCCAGCCAAATTCCATAAGCCATTGTCGAGGCTTTTGGTTCATTCCAGATGACTGTAAATCATTGATTCTCAAAGAAGATTAGAACAGTTCAGATTGCAAATCATGTAGTAAGTTTTTTTTTTTTTTGAATAAAGAATAGAAATATCACACTTACAGAGCTGCATAATGTGGATTTGATAATGTTGAGGACATGTTTAAAGAAGGCTGCTGAGAGTTGGGAAGACACATAACTGAGAAAAGGCCTTTGAAAAATATGTACAAAAATTATTGTTAGTAAACATGGGATATAAATGTATCAGAGCAGGATACGGTGCGCCTTTTCTTTAATCCATAATTCAAAGGTAAGTTGAGTCTCAACTTGATCCTCCACACTCTATTCTGGGGTCTCAAGGGTCAAGACTGCAGTTTCAAGAAGAAACTCTTAATATTAAATAACTATTTGCTAACTAGAGTCAAACAAGTGAAAATAAAATTCTTTTTGAAGAAAGAACAACAATCAGTAACATGCAATAATTTCAATATCCAGTCATTCCTACAGTATATGTGGATGTCCATTTCAACTATATGCTCCTCCATGTTTGGTGTGCAATGTTTGCAGGCTGTAGACTGCAGGCCACAGACTGTATGGCCTCATATTCCCGGTAGGATTTGCTCTTGGTATGTTATTGGTGTTTGATACCAACAAATACCATGAGGATGTTTTATGAAATCTTTACGTCATTTAAGAAAGTGTCAAATATCCGTGATTTCTAGGAGTAACTTGTTTTTGACATGATTGTAGTGAACGTGAATAACCTGCACTTACATTCCTTAATAATAAAGCACTATGAATTTCATGTCTAATTAGCTGGAAACAGTACAATGTTTATTTCAACAAGTTTTATCTCTAAATACACTGTAAAAAAATTCTGGTTTCGAAACTGGTGTAATTTTGTGCGCATAACTTTCTTATTTTCTTAGGAGCCTGGGAACATGGTAAAAATAATTGTTGTTGATGTCACTCTTTTAAGAATATCTTCGGTATGATCATAAATTTACAGCCTGCAATCTGCAGTCACGGCTCTGTGGTCTGCAAATGTTGCACACCCCCCTATGTTGCATAGTTACTAAAACAAGCAATAATCTAAAATGACATAAATGAGCTACAACGATATCTAAAATAAATTTGGACATCTATATCACCCAAAATTAACTTAAACAGACAAAATAGAACACAAATAATTTCTGCACCAATCAAAGCAGTGTTACTGGGTAAACTCAAAATCTTAATTTACACTGTCAACTCTGCACCAATAAAACCTAGTAAACGCTGCTGGGCAAATTCAAAATTTTTGCGCTGTCGGCTCTATACAGGCAAACAGATTTCTTTTACATCTTCATCTCCATGAGGGGTGACAATTAAGAAGGCTTAAGTGAAATGCTAATCTCGCTGTTTGTCAACGTTAGGGAACATGATTGTTACAAATACCTTTCAACAGTAAAATCATGCCCTCTCCCAAACAAATAAATATTGTCTCTCTATGTCTCTAATGGCCTTTAATTATTATTTTCCTCTCTTTCCCCCACCCCCTCCCCCCCCCCCCCCCAACAAATGCGTGTTAGTAAAACCAAGGAACCAAGTGACTCAGGACCACAACTGACCACAATTAGCGTAAATGTTACGTCTATTCAATAATAATAATTAAATCATTGTTTCAAAGCCACATGCAAAGTCAGTGAAATTATTTCTATTTGTCTGTTTTCGCTAATTTTACATGTACACTGTAGGTGATTAGAAACGCCTATAATATGTATTTTAGATACCATTGTAGCTCATTTTAGGTCATTCCTTGTTTTAGAAGTACTTACTATGTTGCTGTGTGCCATCCATAGTCAGCAACAATAATAAATTTATTATTACCTCTTATTATACCTTAGTAAGAACATCACAGGTTCATATTTAGAATTTGTTCTGCAAATTCTCTAGTTTCTAGTTCTCTAGTTTTCATTTGCACAAATGCTACAGTAACTGTCAAAAAGCAAATATATGGCCACTCAAATCAACCCGCTGAACTTTGTGCCCAAGAAAACTGAAAGTAAAGAGATACGAGTATCTTTGTTCAAAATGTTCACAGCGTGAACATTTGGCACGAGTTCATGACATGACTTCATTAGTTTTCACTGTCTTTGATTTTACTCTGACTGTGAATTTTTTTCACTGAATGGGCATCACCCACAGGGTGAAAAGATTTTCAACATTCCCGTCAAGAGTGACCACCCTGTGACAGTGAAATAAACTTCATGGTTCACCAAGAAATCAATAAGCCCCTTTTTCATGTGAAAGGTCACAAATGTTGTTTACAGCTGTACAAGCTTATCATCTCTCAGAGATGCCAATTAACCTCTGGAGATCTAAGAACTGCAGATTTTTTTTCATCCATCCCAACTCAAGACTTGATTCTTACGGATCAAGAATCAAGTCTAGCTTGATGTCTGACTGTCAACTTACCTTTGAGTGGCCACACTGTATTATTTGTACAAGATATGCTGTGCATGATAATAAATTAATGATAAACACAACTCCAATCTGTCAAAATAATGGTCAACCAAAATTATACTGGCAGGTTTTTATGAAAATTCATTTACCTGAGGGCAATATTTTTGAATTTCTTGCAACAACAGAAGCGACATTGTCATGTCTATACCATGGGAAAGACTCTCCCAGCACAGAGATAACAGATGGTTCACAATCAGCTTAAAACGGGGTTTACCTGCAAGACAGAACTATGACCATGAACATCTTCGGTGACTCATTTCAGAAGTGAAAGCTTACAACTGGATATTACAAGGAAAATAAACATTGCTAAGAGGCCTCCTTTCAGTCCAGAGAGTGAGATGCACTTGCGAACAGTTTTACCCACCAATGGAGGCCATTTTACAGGCCTTCTGATAGGGTGCGATTAAAAAATGCAAATTATGCGATTTTTTCAAGGCAGATTGTGCGATTAAAAAGGCCAATTATGCGATAAATAATGTAAATTATGCGATTTATTTTTCTCAGCAATTTTAAGCTTGTTTTATAAGGTTTCAGGATAAGAAAAACACTTTTTTTGCTGCCCTAAAGACATTTTGAACACAAAGGAACAGTAATTACGTATCTCGATCGGCATTAGTTGGGATAAATAAAAAAAATGAGGTCTTCTGCACTACCGGTGCACCACGTTAAAAGTTGAAAGGACACAGCTAAAATGCCAAATGAATGATCAAGGTGCTTGTCAACCACGAACTTCCGAAGATGGTCAATCACAATAGGGCCATACCCCCATTTATACGAGAGAAAATAAGCCGCGGGTTTCTCTGGCCGCGGCTTACAGAAGACTCGAATGTTCACCCTGTACCGTATAAATGGTACAAAATCTACGTTCACGTCTTTTTCAAGCCGCGGCTCATATTGACCTGGGAATATATATTCGTATAAATAGTTCCTTTTGCGTATTTTGTACACCGTGGCTAGAGTAAACCGCGGCTTATTTTCTCTCGTATAAAAGGCCCCAATATTGCACGACCAGAAAAACATCAGTCCATCGTCCACGTGGAGCGTTTCTTGCTTGATCGTGAGCTGTGAGATTGGGCGGAAGGTGGGAACTTCCTTCTTCGTCGAAGAAAAAGCGAGCGTTTTCACAACAAACTTATGCATGAATAAGTTTTTATCAGTTTTCAACGAAAGAAACTACATTTTGCCGAAAAACTTACAACTTCGCTTATTTTTCACAAATCTCTTCTCTAAGAGAAGGCAACTGTGTCATTTCAGTGGTGTGTATATAAGGGCATGTTTGTGTTGCACCAATAGAAGGAGACTCGTACCAGGTCCCCGACATGAAAAATAAAGCCTTGAACCTCGAATGTTTACGAAATCGAAGGTGACAAAGGTTTTTTAGCCTTTTTCCAAGATAAATCATCTTAAAAATGGCGTATTTATGCAGGAATTTCTAAGAAACGTGTTGATTTATGTTTCATTTTATGAATTTTGTGCGTCCTTTTGTGAATTATGCGATTTTTCGTGAATTGTGCGATCGGATGCGATTTGAGGCCGATTGTGCGAAATCGCACCATCGCGTAATATCAGAAGGCCTGATTTTAGGAATGACTACATAGGTTAACTTAACCAATGTTTTTAAGTGCCATCACAGAAACTTGTACAGCATCTGTTCACCGATTTAGATTCGCATGTTTCTTTAAAACCATATAATGATATTATTGTCTCAACCCTGAAGGTTTGGTTTAAATTAAATCAAGATATCACTCTCCCCCTTTACCATAAAAACAACTGAAAGTTCTTTAAACATATAGCCACAGAGGCAAGATTAACTTGCATCAAGCTTGAATTGGATGAATTAAGGAAAAAGGATCATATGCATACAATACATACATGTACAAATTGTATTTCCACTCAAAGTACGAATTTCCATGAACATAAACACTAAAAACACCTACAAAATCTGGGCGTTACTAAACACAGGAATGGAACGGAATATACCGGAATAAACCAGATATGCCGGAATGAGGCAGAATGACACCGGAATGAGACGGAATGAACAAGAATGGTACCAGAATATACTGAAACTATGTTCTCACAATTCTTCATGCAAATATATTACATGTATCAAATTGAATGATCAATCTTTTTTCTGTCCTTCTGACTTCCTTCTTCAAACAAGAAAACACTGCGTTCAGGTTCGATAGTAATATTGTCAACAATCAGGAAGAGAAAAAGAGTCTTCCGCCTGTTTGTGCGAATCTATTCCGTATATCTCCATCATCTGTGGGTCATGGGAAGCAGGCATTAGCAGCAACGGTAATTAGTTTGGGGTTCGCTGAACTTGATTGTGATTGGTCAATACACAATAATTATTATTGACCTGTCAGAATGAAATAAAAATGTTCACAAGTTTTCTGACTCGCACAGTCAAAGCTGCCTTCGAGATCCATAGACAAAACAATTAGAATGTTGCTCTTGCATGCTACTGTATTTCTTCACGAAAAAAATGTTACTTCCATAAGAAATAATTATTCATATTTACCTCGTTATTGAAGTGTTCCAAATGTTACAAAAGGCAAAAACACATGCAATTCCCTTAGGGAATCACGTGACACAACAAAAGCTGACTGAAACAACCGAAAATCGGTCAGTGCTAACTAAAACACCAAATTTTGGCATTTTCAGGTTCATTCCGGTATATTCCGCTTTATTTGGGTGTCATTCCACCTCATTCTGGTGTCATTTCAGCTCGTTTCGGTATATCCCGGTACCATTCTTGTTCATTCCATCTCATTCCAGTGTCATTCCCCTGTCATTCCGCCTCATTCCAGCATATTCCGGATTATTCCGGTATATTCCATTCCATTCCGTTCCATTCCCATGTTTAGTAATGCCCAAAAAATCTTAACCAGTCTGTAATCTTTAATGTTAACAATGATCAAAAAAATTACCACTTTTGCTTTGGAAAGTTGATATCAGCTGCTTAACAGGCTCAGATTTTGCACTGACCACTTGATCAATCCCTGGATTTTTTAACCCATTTGCAATACCTTTCTTAAGTTTGCATCACTATAAAGCAATTTTGACTACTAATTAATCCACTACTAAGTCCCTTCATACATGTACATGTATGCCAGTCTGACCCAATTAAATAATTATGTTGCATATCAAATTACCACTGCTGATGTGATCCTTGTGTTCAAGAAGCCAGTTTGTCAAGGTATGTACAAGAAAAATTGTTTCGGTCAAACATCTGCTATCAATCTGTGAAATACAAAATGTAAAAATCAATAACCGGTATTTGCAAAAATTATCCTGATTCTTCATTGGTTCACATCATGATTAAACAGAGGGTCAACATACAGTAAAGTGTATTACAAAAGTGCAAAAACAAAAAAAGTTTTTAGCATCAAGAATTACAGCACTTACACAACCCATGCTAACCTGGTAGGAAGGTAGAACAGATATCAAGAAATCTATGATGCAATCAGCAAGCTGCTTTTTGTGATAAATTCCTTTGTGAAACTTGTCATCATTTTCTTCAGAAAAGAAATATCAAGCACATGATTCATGTGTACAGCACTCATTAAATCATGATAATCCAGAGAAAATTTTAATATTACAGTGTGATGCGCCTTACCGTGGCCACCTAACAAAGTATTTTACAAATTGTCCGCTAATCTGGATGTGTGAATTTGATGAAAGACACGACTCCTTGTAAAGTTCGCACAGTTGTCAGCTGAACACCATTGCATGAGTTGTCGAGTTGACATATTTACACTTAATCGTTAAATGTGAAAGTTTGTTGGGAGACCATGGTAAGGTGCATTGCACTATAAACTTTCTAAAAATTAAAAACTTAATGATTATCTATGACATGTTTAATAAAATAATACATGTACCATATCAACGTGTCTAATGTCCTGGATTATCTGCCTGGGCAGCAGGTACAATGTACAAAAGACATGTCACAGGTCACAGATCACAGGTCAATCTGGCAAGCATGAATCTTTGATATTCTGTTTACATTAATACAGTGTGTAAGAGAATACGGCTTCCTTTAGTGAGATTCCAATCCCTTTGAAGGAGAGTAGGATAATTTGTCAATAATAGACCTTTTTCGCTTGTACATTTTGTTTTCCCAATACAAATCATGTGATAATATTCAGGAGGATTGGTCCTTTGTTTTGCTCATTAAAAAGAGTGCATGCAAGCATGAATATGTCTGCATGCACTATTTTGGATCGAATTGATGCAGCAATAATATCAAGAACACTTATAAAAATAGTAAATCATCAGATGTCAAATCTCCGGAAGTTGATGTCTCTGTGTTTTCAGTGTTGATAACTTGTAACATTCCAACATGCTTTAAATTGGCCTGCACCAAACAGGAAATACTATGCACTGATGAACATTCAGTCACATACATGTACACCACCATACCTAGGCAGCATCTCAAAAGAGTGCTAGCAGTCTGTAAAAGAGCTCTATGAAGCTGTTGTCTCACATGTTGATCAACTGTGGGTTTTGGATCCTGAAGCACAAACTTGAAAAAAGGTTCTATCATCTGTATAATGGCTTTTGGCTCATCATTACTAGAAAATTAAAACCAAAAACAAAAGTCCCTGCTATTTTTATTTGGATGCATACCTTCTGTCCTATATAACCCCCTTTATGCCAGTTAATAGCAAGAGTTTTGACAAGTGTGCACATTGTTACTGCAGGCCATCAGGACTTAATACAAAAATCATCCCTCTGTTAGCAAAGTTAATGAATGAAAATTAGCTGTGTCCACAAGAATTTTAAAATTCTTAACTGACTGGGAACATCAAGTACATACCTGTCAATGAGCATACAACTCACATGTTGAATCAGACTTGCTGCATAATCAGGACGGCTTGTGAGGACAGTAATAAATGGATGGGGAGGAGACCTGTAAATGTATAAAACTACTACATCAATGATAGTCAGGTCACTAAATACATGAATCAAATTGTTAGCCCATTGACTCCTGAATCAACCAACCCCCCCCCCCCCCCCCACCCCTCAATTGACAAGTAAATCGTTTGGCCTAAGACAGCGTAAATCTACTGTATTAAGTCTCAATCCTAGGAGCCAATGGGTTAATTAAATAACAATAGAACAATTGCACTGTACATGTAACTGATCACAACCTACATGTAAATTGTATCAAATTTTCTGTAAGTTGCACATAACAAACAAAATAATATTTAGTATAATTATTACTTAGCTCTTATTAACCGAGCAGGAGGTCTGTATGGGAGAATCTTGACCAAGGTCGTGAGTACAGACCGAACGCAGTGAGGTCTGTACACACGACCGAGGTCAAGATTCTCCCATACAGACTGACTAAGCTCGGTTAATAAGATGTTTATTATATGGCAAACAAGAACAATTTAATTCGTTTAATGTAAGTGGTTTGTACTAACTGGCATTTTGCTTGCGAACGGCGATGAGTGGCGATGAGCTGAACTTAATTCTGTCAAAGTTTGCTCGTCATCCTCTCTTTTGTCATCATGCTGTCTGGCACTTCCATAAATAAATATTGTTAGGAGAAAATACTCAATAATTTTGCATTATAGTTTGCATCTTTTCACCGCAAAACATGACCGGTCTAGATGCCGGTCTAGATGGGAAAATCTAGACCGCGGTCAATATCGATTGCAGCCAATCAAATTCGTGAACTTGGTAGTTCCCAGTCCTTGTGAGACAGAACCATATAATAAATGTAGGTATTAAATTAATATTATCATTGAGATGATAATTACCTAAGTTTATATTATTAACCTTTTTTGCGATTGAACAATTTTTTTTTCAAACAGTTAATAAATCCTAAAGGTTATTGAATATTTCAAAACGCACAAAATGTGTTGTAAATTAGCAGACAACATGAGTCAAACTGTAAAATTATTGATAAGAAGTAAATGTGCCTCTGGGTAATCAAGAATCAAAGGTTATGCTGGTCATGTTGATAAGTTTATGTTTTAAGATCAAGTTCATGAATCAAAATATTTTATCAGAATTTGCTGGAATTGTACATGTATGTCATTCAACTGAATTGTATTTTGACAACAATTAGGAAAAAACAATCCACCATACAGAGTGACTTGTTCTTCAGCAACAAACAGGGTTAACAATTAAGCTGACAGCAAGCACAGATATGTAAGACTACAAGTTTGACACATATAAACAAGTCTACCCGTCTGCCTATTTGATAATCAATGATTGTACATCAAGCTCTACAGTGTATGTCAATTATTGATGTTATCATGATCTTAGACTAGTAAAAGGCATCAACATTGACAAGATCTTAAGTCTAGAGGTTTGAAAACGTTTTTTCAAGCAATTTTAAAGGGGACATAGTTTTTGAAAGGATGTACTTGAATGTAGAGATTGTTAACTTTCACAGTTGAATACTAAATGTATAACTATTAGAGTCAGCCAAAAAATAATCATTTTATTTTAACTTACCTCAGGGTAAACATGCATTTGTATACAATGTGATTAGTCGCACACTGATATAGTTGAAAGGTCAACAAAGAACTCACAGCTTCCGTTATTCCATTCAAATTTCTGTTAAAATAAAGTGATAC
Organism: Montipora capricornis; assembly: GCF_036669925.1. NCBI lineage: Eukaryota > Metazoa > Cnidaria > Anthozoa > Scleractinia > Acroporidae > Montipora > Montipora capricornis. The sequence goes on along the minus strand of NC_090884.1, from coordinate 22,684,340 downwards.
AAATTACTACTCAAAGAGAGTTTTCAGACTTTTAAAACTGAAGCACTCATGTTGATTTTTTTTCCACAACAAAATTCCACAATCAAACAAATATTCTGATATTGCTTTTCGCAAAATTGAAATTTAACATAATGGCAGTCTCTGCAAATCCAGAGCATTATGGACGACTCTTTGAAATTGCACACAAATATCATAACACATTCAGGAACTTTCAAATTAATTTTTTTACTTGCACAAATTATATTAAATTATTATGAAACTACTTTCTGCTTTGAGAAGTTTTGGAGTTTCCAGCCAGGACAACTCTATCTTGTCAGTATCAAATAGAATGCATTCTACTGTACACTCACTAATCATATCAGAGAACTGTGAAACACAATTTTAAAGGACAATGGTCATAAAAAATAAGTTCAAATTAAAAGTTAGAATAATGGTAACACAAAGGTAAACTTTTTCCATTATCATCAATGATTTCAATTTTGTGTATTATCATGAGGCCAGGGGTTTTGTCCGATGGTGGGTTCTCCCACCACCAGCCTCAAGCTGGGCAGCCCCCAGCCAGTAAGTTGCCGCCCCCTCATTGCTTGCCTGCTCTACTTGGTGCGTAGAGCTTAGGGGACACTCCCAACAAGCGAGCAAGTACTTGCAACATGCAGTCAAAAGTAAAAAACTACAAAGACTCCAGCTCTTCGAATCACAAGCTGGAACATTTGCACCATGTGCACGCCCTGGTCTCTCCATTGACCTTCAGCTAATGGATGACTCCCGCAAGACCGCCATCATCAACAAGGAGCTGGCACGACTCAACAATGACGTTGCCTGTCTCCAGGAAACCTGGCTGGCCGACAGTGGGTCACTTATAAAAAGAGACTACACCTTCTTCCGGCAAGGCCTGTCCCAGGACGAGCCAAGGCAGTACAGCGTCATTTTGCTGCAAGCAACTCACTGATTGCCACCACAGAAACCCCCTCTGGAGGGTCATCGAGAATTCTTGCCCTACGCATGAAAACGTAGGCGGGCTTTGTGAACATCATATCTGTCTATGCCCCAGCTCTGACCTCCACCCCACAAACCAAGGATCAATTCTACAAGGCTCTGCAGGAAACATTATCCAGAATCCCAAGTTCCCAGGGCATATATTTGCTAGGCGATTTCAATGCTCACGTCGGGACCGACTGGCAAGCATGGCCTACCTGCCTCGGCCACTTCAGCCTCACCAGGATGAATGAGTACAGGCAGAGGTTGCTCGGACTCTGCTGTCACCACGGCCTCTGCATCACCAACAGCTACTATAAGTGTAAGGAGCTGCACAAAGTGTCTTGGAGACACCCTCAGTCCCACCACAGGCACCAGCTAGACCTCGTCATCACTAGGAGAGCAGACCTCAGCAGTGTCCTTCACACAAGAAGCTATCACAGCGCTGAATGTGACACAGACCACTCGCTCGTTGCAAGCAAGGTCAGGCTGAAGCCCAGAAAGATCCACCACGCCAAGACCAAGAGTCGCCCCCGCATCAACACCTGTGGCACTTCCGACCCTGTTAAGGCTCAGAGCTTCGCTGACAGCCTCCAGGAATAACTTGCTGTGCAACCAACAACCAGCAACCCAGATGCCAAATGGTCTCACCCCCGTGATGCCATCTACGATTCAGCCATGGCTGCATTTGGCAAGAAAGAACGCAAGATTGCTGACTGGTTTGAGGCTTGCTGGGAAGCCAGTCATGGAGGCCAAGAGGAAAGCGATGCTGGCTCACAAGCAGAACCCTTCCCCAAGCACACGCAACAACCCTTCAAGCAGCTACAAGCAGGTGCAAAAAGAGTTGAGACACTCACTGTTGATAACCGTACAATGCATGGCATTCAAGTCAGCGCATCTCCAACCCCCCCTCCCCTTCCCCCCCAAGCAAAGTTGTTTCCATTTCCACTTGCCACTCAGACTAAAGGGTATCAACATTGAAAAAGGGGAGGGGGGAGGGAGGGGCATTCAGCCTTTTCGTATGAACTAGAAGAGGGGTTTTAGGAAGAAAAGGTGGATTTTCCATTCAGTGTCTCAACCTTTTTGCAATTACTTGTAGGAGAAAGGCCCAGCAGACCGCCTGCCACTGTGCCAACGAGTACTGGCAGAACCTATGTGCCAAATCCAGCTAGCAGCAGACTGTGGCCACGCAAAGGGGATGTATGAGGGCATCAAAACTGCCACTGGCCCTACAAGCGTCAAAACAGCCCCGCTCAAATCAAAGACTGGCGTGGTCATCACTGATTAGAACATGCAGCTGCAGCATTGGGTGGAGCATTTTCTCGAGCTCTACTCAACCCAGAACATCGTCACAGACATTGCCCTCAATGCCCTGCCGGTGTTGCCAATCATAGACGAGCTTGACAACACGCCAACTCTGGAAGAGCTCAGCGTAGCCATCAACGGTCTCGCCTGTGGCAAGGCACCAGGGAAGGACGTTATCCCGCCGGAAGTTTTGAAACTTGGGAAGCAAACCATACTGTAACCACTTCATGAGCTCCTCTGCCTGTGCTGGGAGCAAGGTCACTTCCCCCAAGACATGACAGATGCCAACATAGTCACCCTGTACAAGAACAAGGGTGACCATAGTGATTGCAACAACTATCACGGCATCTCTCTTCTGAGCATCATTTGCAAAGTCTTCGCTTGGCGCACCTTGACCCACCTGCAGAGCCTCGCTTCCCAAGTCCACAGTGGACATGATCTTCTCCCTCTGTCAGCTGCAGGAGAAGTGTCGAGAGCAGCAGCAGCCATTGTTCCTGACCTTCGTGGACCTCAACAAAGCTTTTGACTTGGTGAGCAGAAGCGGGCTCTTCAAGATCCTCCAAAAGATTGGCTGCCCTCCAAAGCTCCTGGCAATCATCACCTCCTTTCACCAGGACATGCAGAGTACGGTCTGCTTCAATGGGGCCACCTCCAATGCCTTTCCAGTCAGCAGTGGAGTAAAGCAGGGCTGTGTCCTTGCTCCAAACCTGTTCGGGGTTTCTTCTCTATACTGCTCCAGTATGTAGACTTTCCAGAAGGTGTCTACAGTACGCCTGGAAAAGGTCAGACAGCAAACTCTTCAACATCACCAGACTCCATGCCAAAACCAAACCTTATGTGGTGCTCATGCTGGAGCTGCTGTTTGCAGAAGACACTGCTTTAACATCCCACAGCGAGGAGGGCCTCCAACATCTCATAGCCAAGCTGTCCCACACCTGCCAGAAGTTTGGGCTAACGATCAGTCTCAGGAAGACCAACATCCTGGCATAAGGTGCTGAGTCCCCCCCAGTCATCACCATTGACAACACAGAGCTGGAGGTTGTGGACACCTTCACCTACTTGGGCTCCACCATGTCAAGCTCGCCTTCACTCGATGCTGAGATCAGCTTCAGGATCGCCAAAGCAGCTGCTGTCATGGCCAAACTCAACAAGTGAGTGTGGGGCAATGACCTGTTGAGCGAAAGGACCAAGATGTGCATCTACCAAGCTGGTGTCCTGTTGCCTCTCCTTTATGGCAGCGAGTCGTGGACGATCTATGCCAGACAAGAGTGGCGACTCAACCAATTCCACCTCCGCTGCCTTCGGCACCTGCTGCACATCAGGTGGCAGGCCAGAGTCACCAACACCGAGGTCCTGGAGCGCGCTGGCTCACTGAGTATGCCATCACTGCTCATTCAGTGATGCCTTCAATGGCTCGGCCATGCACATCGCATGGAGCCTGACTGCCTGCCAAGAGAAATCCTTCATGGAGAACTGCGGGAGTGCTTCTGTCACGTGGGTCGACCGCTGCTACGCTATAAGCCTAGGACATCATCAAGTGAGACTTGCGATCTGCACTAATCGACACCAGTGCATGGGAGGACATTGCCAAACCGAGATACGTGGCTGCAAAGTGTCAATGCGGGGGTTTCAAAGGCGGAAGCGAACGCTAGAGTCCAGGCTACATGCAAGAGAGTGGCGATGAAAGAACGCGCAGCTTCTGCACGTGATTTCACAAGGCATGTCTGTGCTACCTGCAAAGGAGACTGTCACTCCAGGATCGGGCTACACAGTCATACAAGATCCTGCCCAAATCCCCAGCACTAACCATCGCCTCTTTGAAACGAGGATGCCACTACTACTATACACAGTGACTGTAAAAAGAAAATTTTTAAGGCTTTTATAAATAACACTTATAACAGGATGATTAACACCAACTAAAATTTGAGAAATAAAAATTGTACAGTGATTAGATATGAACCTTGCGGATGGAATGGCATTTAAGAGTCCAGAGAGTACATAATCAAATTCAGCATGACCATCAAAAACCAGTTGCAACAAGCAAGAACAGCATAATCTGTTGACAGCTTCTGATTTCTCTTCAATCATCTCCCATAAAAGCTTCAAATCAGGAATCTGAGACAAAACCATTAGAATCAATTTTATAAACAAAAATCAAATCTCTCTGCAACAATTAGGTTTAATCTTGATATATGTACCTTTTATGGCAGCTATATTACTGCTGCTACAAAGATGGATTAGGATAAATTAATTACTTTATTGCAGCAACAAGCTCTCTGGGTCTGACATTAAATTTCAGATTGTGATAATTAAAGCCTATAACTAGCAGTTTCATCATTTGCTCTTGTTTTAACCTCACAATGTAATGAAGTCCCAGTGGGGTGACAACCAAAATAATGATGATGAGAAACAGCCAGGAGATTTGGTACATGTATTTACAAAAACTGACATGTCAAGGGGAGAAGATGGCTTGAAGTGCACCTCAACTCAAATATTAAAAAATCTTCATTTCTCAAATAAATCTTTTTACTAATAACAAGAACGTTTTTGCCTAATGAGCTTTCATGCCACTCTTTATGACAATGCTGCACAAGGTATGTAGCAGGTAACTTTATTTAACTCCCAGTGGCCACTTAGACTGTAGATTTTACTGTCTAAGACTAGTGCCAGACAATTATTTGTCCTCTTCAATTGGGGCCCCCTCGGGCTTTAAAGGGCTTTAAAGGGCTTTTGAGTGAGCTTTAAATGAGAGGCATGGTTCTCCTCCTGATGTAAATTTTACATAACAAAAATAATGGTTTAAATTGGTGTTTTCAAAGGACATTTGCAATGCAAAGCAGTTCGTGAAGTCCAATGAAAAATACACTCAGTGTACATCCATGCCAGTCACAGCTCGTTTTTAGTTCAAATAAGTGTTAGTATAGATCCCTATTACTTTAGTGAACAGGTGCAAAACATAAATAGCAGAATTTTCATCAAAGGAAAATATTTGAGTAAAGGTACACTTAAAGAGAGAAGCTACACGTACCATAGGCAGCCCAAGCTTGCATTACGCGCAAGATGTGACTGTCAAAGCGTCACGTCAGCGACAACACTGTTCTAGACAATTTTTTTTTAATTAGTTTCACAACAAAGGAGGAAAGAAGCAAAAATTTATCAATGAATGAACGAAATAAAGTACTGTAAGTTAACTCACGTTTATTTTGTTTTGTCTTTGTCAAGCTTTTTTTAACTGTTTTTTAAAATTAAAATTTGGGACATTGTCATTTGAGAGGATGTCGTAATCTTCATAAGACAACGTCAAGGCTGGACACAGCTATTCACAAAGAAATGGACTCACTGTAAAGCGAGTTCACCATGCCGTTTTTCCTTCCAACAAAAAGAGCATAGTTTGTGTTCCACCCTGTCTGACCAGCTTGCTGAAAGCATTATCCTTTCGGCTCGAATGAGAAAGATTTCCTTCACATTTTCACACTGAACAGTTGTCTCCCGATGCTTGTGCTTGTCTTTTCGACTATAATGTGGGCAAGATCCCTAATTTCAGTTCTGTAGTCGAAGAGACGAGCACAAGCATCAGCAGACAACTGTCCAGAGTGAAAATGTGAAGGAAATCTTTCTCATTCAAGCCGAAAGGATATTAAATGCTTTCAGCAAGCTGATCAGACGGAAGAACACAAACTATGCTCTTTTCGTCAGAAGGAAAAATGGCACAGTGAATTCTCTTTTCAGCGAGAAAAAAGGCTTTCAAGTACATGTACATTTCTCCATGAGCCTTGACTTCGGAAGACAACAACAGAATCTCAAACAACAACATCCCAAAACAGTTTTAAAAAAGCTCGAAAAGACAAAACAAAATAAACAAGGTGAGTCAACTTACTTCATTTCGTTCATTCATTGATAACTTTTCGCTTCTTTGCTCCTTTGTCGTGAAACTAACCCAAAAAAACCAAAAAAGAATTGTCTAGAACAGTGTTGTAGCTGACGTGACGCTTTCACGTCTCGCGTGTAACGCGGGCTTGGGCCGCC
>NC_090884.1:22648034-22670534 GCF_036669925.1 Montipora capricornis | reverse complement strand
ATACATTGGTTCGAATTATCTGCTACCATAAAGTTGAAGTGCTATCCACCCCATTTCCGGACAAAGCTAGATAGCGGCTGACGTACTGACTGAATCCAAACTGACTGGCTTGGAACAAGATGGCACCGTTGCTGATCTCGGAAACAGAGTTGCAGAATACCTTGAAAGAGAAAAAACAGAAAAAAACACTACAAAAGCGCTGGAAAACGGGTAGATGCCATCATGTTAGATAGAGACGTGACAGTAGATATCACTTGTGCAGTGATGATACCATAATTGCGGCATCGAACAAGGAATGCATGCTGTACTTTATCGAAATTAGTCTGGATGGAGTTGGTATCAGGTTCTATCAACTCCACACATTCATATCCAAAGGACTGTCGGATGCACGTGATATGCTTGTCAGCGATGGATCACTCTTCATTGCCAACGATGGTGGGGTAGTTAAGATCGATCTCAGTTCTAACAGTCACGTGATTCTCGTTTCCAACAAGACACGCTCGTGTACCGAAGAACATGGTATAGCGTCATTTGGAGACAACGGTGATATCGTTTTTACAGACGTGGGGTCTCAACAGGACCGAGATTATTGCCGGAACCGGAGAAACAGGCAATAGTGATGGTTCACGTGCGTCGGTTTCCCAGCCAGTGGGTATGTATGTGGAAAACAACAAAACCATTCTTGTAACCGATGCTCAAGTAGGAGCAATTTAGTTGATAACAGAGACAAATGCTGTCAATTTGTTTCTGGAAAACCTAGGGAAACTGTTTGAGGCATTTTCCGTTAACCTGAAACACAAGCGGGTAAGCACAAGTTCATTTCCATGGGCTGCAGAGAAAGTTAACTGTTTAGATGAGGTTTAAAGGGACTGTGTCCTCTGTGCAGACACTGACGGGCACAACAAGAATCAGAATCAGCCAAAAGAATGGCAAGGTGGTCTGCCTACTACCTCACTCAGCCATCGTCTTACTACCCGGTGCCATCCTTGCAAATCGATTGGAAAGATCTTCCTCGCATGGAGCCTTTGAAAAGTCCATTGATGAGACTAGAGGACAAGCAGCTGATGAGGACATGGGCAAGAGATCATGTAAAATGCGTTAGGCAGCGCACGGTGAGGCAGGAAACGACAAAATATAAGGCGGGAACCCTTCCTTTAATCATGTACCAGACATCTGACACTCTTCGGTCTGCAGGTGAGAGAATTGTCCGGCCATCCAAACATGACGGCGATCAGAATGTAAATGTTCAAGAAAAGCCTACCGAAGGTAATATGGATCAGGCATTTGAGTATTACACGGAGTCCGATGAGGAACCAGAGGAAGGTGAAAATGCTATTGCCTAGAAATCGAGTCAAGAAGTTGGAGGGAATAACAGAGAAGTGAATTTTTCTTTTTATGGCTCCGAGAATACGATCGGGACGTATCATAAGAACATCGGTTATGGTTGTTTTTTGGCAATAAGAGGTAAGTCTAAGGCCTCAGTTATTAAGCTGTTCTTAACTCCGTGAAATACCCAAATGTTTGTCCGTTACTCGTGAAAATGCGATTTGTTAGCACGTGAAACGCGAAAAGCCCGATTCAGTATGTGTGAAACGTGATCCTTACCCCCCCCCCCCCATACCCCCCTCTTTATGAAGGTACAATTGTAGCTTTGGCACATTTGTCTAGTCCCAATTCCATTTTTATATATATCATCACTGAAGCCTTTTACGATGGTCAGAAGGCCAGTTTGTTCTTGGTCATTCTTGGCGTACGTTTTGAGGTCATCCATATAAAATAGATGATTAATAGTGGGTGATCCTGTAGTATAACCGTATCTGTTGTCGTTCAGAAGAGAGGATGATGGAGCAAGGGTTATACAGAAGAGGAGGGGAGAAAGAGAGTTGCCTTGAAATATGCTGCTATTACTGTTGATCTGCCTTGAGTGTAACGCTCCGTCCATGTGGTTTAAATATAAGGATTGTTTTCCACTGGTCCATTTTTGAAGAAAGGAACTAGATGAGAATTGGTGATATTTTGTAGATGTCAAGGCATTTCAGTATCCAGTCATGGGGCACGGAGTCGAAAACCTTTTTGTAGTCAATCCCGGCTGTTGTCATATTTTATTATGTCACAGTTGTAAAAACTGACAGTATGTATGCCATAAGATAGTACACAAGCTGGGGCGTTAGACGTGGCCCAGACTACGTGTAGGAATACAAACTCTTCCTAAACTTTGTAATATCTATATATTTATATATATATAGCTCTCTCATAGATAAGTCCACATCTCTTGACCATCCGCCCAGCACATCAATGATGATGTTATGTTGTTTGATGGTGTATCCTGGATACTTCTGAGCCATCTCCCACCTCAAAGGACCGTACTTTGCTGTCTTCTCCTCAGTCTTCTTCAGCCGGTTGTCCATTCACGGGCACAACATCTCCACCTCTTTCTTCTTGAAGTCAGTAAATCGCGCATCTACTCTGTTCTGCTGACTGTGCTCCGCATACACTGGAACATCCCAGAAGGCCTTGGCCTCCTGAGACTCGTAGACTGGTTTAGGATCTATGGATGAGCACCAGGGGAAACCACGTCTATCAGTTCCAAATCCCTCAGCTTCTCGAAAAACAAGACCTTGAAAGCCAAATTGTGTCTCGACAAGTACTTGTTTTGTGCGAGAGCCGGGTGCTTTGCTACACTTCTACACGTAACATCATTGACCGGCGTTGTTTTCGCTTTCCTCGCTGTATACAGCTTTTTCGGTGTAAGCTGCTCATATAACTCTACAATCCCCGCAATAGTGCGTGGTGGTGCCTCCGCCCAGTTCCCCAGCCAGTCCCAGCAGCCCCTCTGATTCAGCTCGTCGTCTTCCCACCTCGCAGAGAGAAACTTTCCTTGCCACCTCTCCTCTTGGATCTTTTCTTGGTGCTCAGCTGTCACAGCTCTCTTTAAGTGCCCCTTAACCTTGTCCAGTGGTACTTCCTGCCCGTTCTTGTCTCGGCAGTTTGGCTCAGGAAAGGAGAGCTCGAGAGCAACCCCAAACTCTTCAGCGAACTTGGTGGACTCCTTTATTAGCGATTGGTGACCTTGTGTTGTGGCCTGTACTTCACAGGCTCTCACTAGGCTCATGGTTGGGTCGTTGTTACTATAGAGCCTGATAGCTGACTTAATCTTGATTTGCTTGTACTCTGTCTCCGCTGACCTCACGCCACGCCCACCTAGAGCTCTAGGCAGGTAGACAAGAGAAGTTGATCCAAGCGGATGCTTCCTGTCGCTATCGCTGATGATCTTGCGAGCCTGTCTATCCAATTTCTTTAAGTCAGAAATGTTCCAGTGCTTTGACCACATAAGGTATGAGAGTACCGGTAGCGCTAGTTGGTTAGACGCCATCACTCTGTTGCTGTCCGAAACTGGGCTTGACCAAATGACGGATTATCTTCTCAGGTAAGTGTTAGCTGCTGCCTCCAAAACCAGCTTTTCGTCTTGCAATAACTGTTCTGGTACTCCCAGAAACCGATAATGCAAGTCCTCCTTAAGACAATCCACGCTCATCGTTCCCATCACGCATCTTTCCGAATCTTGACGGTAATTCCCCTTCTCACATGCAACACATTACACTTCTTGGGGTTCCACTGCAGGCCGATGTCCCCCATCGTAGTCTGAGCCATCTCCAACACTCTTTTCAATTTCGGTGGTCAGAGTGGGTCTTGAACACGGGATCTCCGGACCTCAACGCAAGCGCCCTAACCACTGGGCCACACTGCCTCCTGCCTAACATGAGGATGTTCATAAAGAATTTCACTTTGCATATATGCCAGATACATATTGCATATTGATTTCATTATAATTGCGTGTACGTTTAAGTCTTACATTGCTATCTTCTTTCAACCCACATCCCAAAATCTGATTCTCTTCCTTGGCCTCCTTATCTTACAATTATTACTAGATAAATAATTACATGATGGTATTCAAACAAAACAAACGTTGCTAATATGCTTATTTGATACATAAAGTATCTCTGAAGTACATGACTCATTTGCTGTATAAAAACTTATCCTTGGAATATTTATGAGTTCTCAAATCCATTAAGAGTCTTTGCAGATGTAGTACAGAGCACTTTCTCTGGGTGTTCACTGATAGCGACGTTTTGCACCCCCAGTTCTTTGTCCCCTACAAACTGATATAAATCTAGCTATCACGCACGCTTATTGTCATTTTAACGTAACATGACTGATGCCTCTACTGTTTCCTGCAATGCTGCATCTTGCTGCTTGCTTTTGCATTTTGCAGCAGACTAAACACTCGTTCAGCTAATGCTGAACTAGGTTGCACTAGCAAAATCTTTTTGACTGCAGCAGACCAATTTGGGAGAGCAACGGCATGTGTGGCCCACCACTGTACTTTTCCTTCTTCTGTTTCAATTAATGCACCACCAGCCATGGCCAGATAGTTGGGGAGCTCTTCCACAAGCTGTACAACTTGTTCATCAGTAATGAAACTTAATTTCTTCCTTTCCTGAACTGAGGCTGCAGTTGGCTGTAGCGCTTGCACTTGCATTGGGCAGCATAAGCGTGCAGCCTTAAATGCACGGTCTGTATTATGCAATTGCATGCTGAATTTCTGCTGGTAAAAGCGGAAGTCTGGGTTGATGCATACCTTTGCTTGAACAAACAACTGGTTGTACAACACCATATTTCCACCTGCATGTTCGTGAGCTTTTGCCTCAGTGTTGGGATATGATTCAATAGCTATTGCATGGGCTAATGCTGAAAAACGCTCATAGCAGCTAAATACTAATGGACCATCCCCTTCAAGATGGTAAGTTGCCTTAACAAAGTGCTCGCCAGTTGTACAATGGCCTGATAACCTTATCCGGTAGATAAGTCCGGCACTATCCAACAGTCTCATTTCAGTATTTGCTCACTGAACAAAATTATTTGCATATCATGAACGTAATGCCCCGGGGATATGCAAATGATGAACATAAAAGGACCACTTTGGGCCCACCCCCTGCACTCTACTTTAGGCCGCCGTTTAGTTTAGATCTAGCGACCCGCTCTTCCACTCCGCGAGGAAACCGGGTTTCTTTTTGGAGTGCCTCCTCCAGACTCTTACATACATACATACATACAAACTAATGATTACCTATTAATGCCCATAGAGGAACACTCGCAAGACAACTGTAAAACAATGGTTCTCACAGTATACTAGCGGATAGATGTTGCGAGACCGGTCAGTATAGAATGCAGACTTCAGACTGGGTCTAAAATGCGTGATTTCAAGCCGAAGGGGACTAGGTACGAGTCTGTAAATTATGGAATAAGCAACTATTGATCCACATAGTCAAAAGGAGCATATCGAGATTTAAAAAATCCCCAAGTTTGGCGTTAATTGGGCTAATTTTGACTGAGATACAGCCATTTAAATACGTCAAAATTACAAAGAAATGTTTCGTCATCCGGACGCAGCGTCCGGATGGCCATACATTTTTTGGTAAATTTTGATGTTTTTAAATGACCATGTGTACTCTTTTACCCCTGGGTGTAACCCTTTCGCGGATTTGGACCCCCCATTACAGTTTATTTAACTGTTTATCGAGGCAGAGTTAGATACTGACCAATACCATAAAGGATAAATCTTTGACAAAAACACTTAGATCAGTTAATGTTTCAGTTAAGGTTGTTCAAAGGATTCGCGGCGACATTTTGTAAAAAATATGTGGATACGAGTTTAACTACTTCTGGGAGAAGCTTTAACCACGTACTGGGAACTCGTTGAATTGTCGTGTTACTTTTTTAAATATTTACTTCTTCACAAACTTAAGTAAATTAGGGCATGGGTCCCAACCTGGCCCCAAATTATTGCACAAAGAGTAAGTGGGTGGTCTAACTTCTGAAGGGTTAGTAATAACAACTCCAAACTTTCGCAGACTAATAACGTCACAAAAGTTTATACTGCGAGGATCATAGCTTCACTTGATTTCATAGCCGCAGTTCATATATGATACATTTCATATATCATTTCATCGTTGATTCATTCCTCATGGGAACATCGGAACCCACAAATGACCAAATATGAAATGAATCAATAGTTAGACCACTCTCTCACTTATTTTCCTAAAATAGAGCTGGGCCAAGGCCTTAAATCAACTGAGAGGCTTCAAAAGATTTTTCTTTTTTTGCTCACCAAACTTTTCCATTCATGAATTCTCGTATTAATTTTTAGTAAGGAGAAAAAGCAAAGTTAGACTTGAGTTTCAGTAAAAGTTGTTTAAAGCACGCGCTGTGGCATTTCGTTACGTACAGTAGATGCGGATTTTAACATTGTTTTTTTTCTTTTTCTTTCAATTGATGATAGTTTAAATGGTTGGCGTTTTAAAAGAAAAGTTTTTAATGTTTATTCTAACAGACTTACTTTGAGGTGAGAAAGAGGTGGGAAAGAAATTCCTCGTAAATATTCTTGCTCTTTGGCCAATTCAACTTAATCAAAAACATAAAGTAAAATGCTCTTTATCATTCTGTTTGTAGCCGCTGTTTGTTTATAACACAAAAGCTAAGAATGAAAATTTTAATTTTGACCAATAAACTTCGCTCACACAAAAAATATTTAAAGTGTCTCTCACAAGATGATAGTAATAATTCCTTAATCAAACGAACACTTATTTTCAGTGGGGTTCAAATCCGCGAAAGGGGGTCCATATCCGACAGCGGATCTGGACCGGGAGGGGGGGGGGAGGGGGGTCCAAACCCGCTGTGACACCCAGATCGACACCCAGATTCTTTTATTTTATTAAATGTTGTCGCCATCAAAAATAATTTGTCTTGAAAGGTTTTAATCGCAAGAAACGAATTCCCGATCTTGCAAAATGGCTCTCTTCGTACACGACCCAGAGCAAGTATGGTTAACGTTGTCATTTTTGGATCAAGTTCACTTGACCGCAATTAGAGTTAAAAGTGCCCATGAAGTAAAATAAATATTTTTCTTTATTTTAAAGTCTTTTAAAAATGACGAAGAATGGTCTTTTCTATATTGGAACATCTTCTCTCGTTTCCGATATATTCAAGTTTTAGTTCATAAATTGACGTCGTCACAAACTATACACACAAACTGTAATAAATCACAAAACTGAAAATACAGCCACTGTGTTGCTTTCTGTCAAGTTTCAGTTTCAAATTTTGTTGCGCTCAAGAGTAAGCCGGGTGCGACTTCAATGCGATTTTAAGACGATTTGATGGCTTGATAAACTGCGATTTGGGTGCAACTCATGGAAACACAGTGATTTTGAACAGCAGTTTGGCTACAGCGCAGGCGCATACGCTTTGTTTTCAAAGCGCCAATTTTTTTTTTGCGTGTACTCACCTGTTGTTCTAATATCTAAAGTGAGCAGAAGTCTAGAGACAATTTAATAAAAAGGAGAAAATTGAAACATAAACACCGGTAAATGAGTCTTTGAATTGCTCCTTAATCTTTGCTTTTAACACCTAATGCCGCCGCTCTCTTATTGTGAGCTTTATAGCTCAATTGGTAAAAGCACTGCACCGGTATCTTGACAAGCCTGAATTTTTCAGGCTTTTCTTTCGTTACTGCTAAAGTAGCATTCATAACTGCGATGACCTCTAAACTTAACTTGTTCAGTTCCCGCGGTTCAAATAGATGTCTTTAATCAGAAGCTCGTGACCTTGAAGAGTTTAACTCTGGTTCAGAGCCGGGGTTTTTTGAGTTTAAAATTTTCGTTATTTGGATGCAACGAAGCTCGAGCATTTTCCCGCGCGTGCAGCATCGATCTTACTTTTGTCGATATTTGGGCATAAAATTGGTGTCCTAAAATCCTCATCTTTGTTCCAAGGAAAAGAGCTGCAAGTTGCACGCTTCAAGGTCATGTGCTTCTACTTTCATACATTGTTATTAGTTCACGGATAATTTTTCCTCGCGATATCGTTGTGTCAAATCGCTGTAAAATCACATTGAAATCGCATCCGGTTTACACGTGCGAATTTTTTAATTGCAACGTAACTTGAGCGCGACAAGTAAAATTTGCATTAAGTTGCTGCGACAAAAATCGCATGTGCAAACGGGCCCTTACACTCTGCCATTAATCATTAAAGTATGTTGAACACTTGGAAGGGTATTGTCTTGTGATCCTTTTGTGGTTTCAACATTGATTAAATTAAAGAACCATGCCAGGAAGCAACGTTTCTTTGCAAAAAGGAAAAACAGAACATTCTTGCGAAGCCAACTATCCAATGATGTGGGGATAATGAAAAAATTTCAACATCCACCAGGGATACAAATTTGATTCTACCCATATGCAGTCTCTTAAAACGTGGCGACGGCGGCCTTTCCCCTAAAACATCACAGCCGGTGTTATTGGTGCGATAATGATTACCGACATTTCCAAACAACATCCATCCTCTGACATTTTTTATTAATGACACTACATCCCAACCAATGCAAAGCCTATGCTGAAAACAAAAGGTCATGACAGGCAGCCGTACGTTCAGCCACATTCAAGAAAAAAATTGGGCTAATGACATGCTCAAGCCGAGTCCATCTTGCAAGATGTTCGATCGAGAGAATTTTTGACTGTAGAACAATCTACCCTCTGAGACAACCTGTCCCGTACCTCGCGGGGAATTGTTTTCTGGCTCCTCTCCAGCCTTGTATCTTCGCTCTTTTGCCTTATATACATCTCTATGTTGCGCGCGGACATTCAACTGTGACGTCATATTTATGGTATTTTGTTTAAAGAAATGGCCGCACCATGGTTCATTGTCTTTTGGCACAAGATTGTTTTATCGCCACCTGTTTGGTTTATTGTGGAAATATTTGCAAAGGGGCCATGGAAATGGAGTATTTGCAGTTCTTTATCACTGACCAGCTTATTGCCCCTTTTTGCGGTGGTGGCTGTTGCGTTTGTGACAATAATATTCGCTATAATCTCGCTTGTGATTGTGCAGTGCGGACTCCTGGGTATAGCGATGGCGTCGTTAGTTTCCTCTTCCATTATGATTGCTCCTTTGGCACTTTTCTTGACAATTTTCATCTACTTCACGTACAAATGTGCTCTCCTGGCAGCCCTGGGAGGCCTCTGGCTTCTCAATGTTGCCACACTACAAGCCACGAACATTCACCATGAAGTAAAGGGCTTTGTTTTAGAGACAGTGAGATACCTGCGTTCTTGGAAAGATTTGAAGAAAAAGCGCCGAAGAGAGATTTCATCAGAGGTGCGTTCAAGGGCGGAGCAACGAATAAGGCTCCGAAATGTGCAGCATTTTTCAGATGTTGAAACCAGAAGTAAAACGCCAGAACTGGACGAAAGTCACCAGCAACAGCGAGGGCTTTTCGCGTGTCTTGAAATCTTAAAACAAAGTTTCCGTGAAGAATCTCTCTCGGAAGATGGCATACACCCAGAAAATTATTTATCAGCATGCCGCTCTGAAAAGAAGTCAAAAGGATGGTTGAATTGGCTAAACCAATCTGATACTGGAAGTAGTATCACCGGTAGTGAGTGTTCTATTGGAACATGCCCTCGTGGGTGTCCACGGCTGAGATACAGATTTTGCACTGCTGAAGGATCAACGACTTGCAGTTCCTGTAGTTCATCTTCAGATATCGTCTCTGATTCATATCTCACAGCAGATGAGTGGGTTGCAGAAGACTACATTGGAAACATAATCCCTGATTACAGAGATACGGAGACTAAACTTTATGAAGCGCTTTTGAAACGGGATTTTTGTCGAGGTGGAGATGATATTTATTAATATACTGTGATCAGATGTGGGCGTTTAACACTACCACATATTGGCAGACGCCGGAGACTATATGATAGTAACTGTTTTGTTCCGTTTCACTGATCCGTGTCACAGCTGTGAGCTAACGCAATTGAGCAAGGCGTTAAATGTGACGTCCGTGAGGAAATTCCATGAGCACTATTTCCAGGGTTGCAGTAATAACATAATTTTGAGATGTATGTTTTTTTCAATTTATTTTTTATACATCCCATGGCAATGTGTACTAGATTAAAGAATAAATTAATCATTGCTTTCACTACTATGCACACGGTTTTAGCAAGGCTATAGTAAAGAAAGATTGGTACACGTTTATCATACGTTTAAGAGAGCAACAAAATGCAGTTCAATTTTCATTGCATTGCACTCCGCTTCTTTGGAACACACTTGCCAAACCAACTATACTATACAACTAGGTAAAATAATTTCACAATAACACCCCCACCACCAACGCATAACACAAAAAAAAAAGCAATATTAAGAATGACTGCCGCAAAGAATTCAAGTTACTTCCCCGCAAAACGCTTAAAATAGTGTTTGGCCCAGTTTTTCGAACGCCTGATATGAAGTTAGAAGCCGTTGCCCGAACCATTATTTAGTACTTGGCCCTGAAAAATTCCATAATATTACTAAAGAAACACTTTTACCACGCCGTCAAAACACTCCATTTCCGACTCCATTCGTTTTTCTGTCATTCCAACGGCATCGGGAATTACACTTACGCATGACTCAAAGCGGACCATAAAACAAGTAACAGGCTTGGGTCACCTGTTCCAAGTCAGACGACCGACAATAGCACAGGAAAACCAAGAATTGTTATATTGTGGATGTGTCTTGTCCAACGGTGAATTTATAAATGCACACTGCACTTTTACAAAGCTTTAATGGAATTGCGAAAGTTACTTTACAGCAACAAATTTCATCTCTGTACAGGGGTGTTTATATACAAATTGATTCATAATATTTACCTCTCTAATTCCATTTTATGTACAGCGAAGCAATTTCAAGTTAAATATCATACACGAAAATGTTCAAAAAAGATTTCAAAGCGGGAATGAGTAAGAACGTAATTGAACGATAAACATTCTGTTTAATAGAGGCTGAGAAGGAAAAGGGGAATTTCAACGTCTATCAAAAAACGCATGATACGCATGACTAGGTTGCCTCTACGGGTTGCTTCACTTTTGAAGAGGCTCGCTTCCTGGGCTCTAGCGTCAGCGAGGTTCGGTAAAGCATGTCTTCATCCATAAGATTCTCTTTGGAAGTCAAATACTGGATAACCTGAAAAGAAAAAGCAGCTATAAATAAGTGGAAGAAAGAAATAGCAGGGCAACACCTCTGGTATATTGAACACGTTAAAACACTTCAAATTGAAAGATGATGGAGATTGTCTAGAAAAGAGAACCCCGCAGTTTTTAGTTTTGTCCAAAATGTACCACACTGTAAATTTTTAATCAAATCTTGTGAAACTTTGAGGTTGTGCAAAATTCTGAAAAGATTTTTGTAGAAACGAAAAACACACGAACAATGTAATTTTGCGTCTACATCGAAAAACGGTCCATTCAGAAACTTTGGACAGCCATACCTTCTGTAGAACATGTTACGAAATTCTGACTCACAATATCACTGAACTTCGATTGATTATATTTTGAAATAGGGTCTTTGTACCTCTTGTCCTTTGTTCCTAATGTTCAGGTTTCATCTGAAGAGAGGAGACTGAAGAAAACGCTCCACCCCCACCTCAATATTTTGCGGTTGCCTTAAAGTGTTACGACAAAAAGAGTAGAAGTGTCCCTTTAGCCTCGTACTTATACGGACAGTTTAAGGCAATTTTTGTTTTTGAAGCAATAAGTTTCGGTAGCCTGCGTAGCAAGGACTGAAAGGGGAGCGAACGAGGTAGGCAGAGCAAATTCTGTCCCTCTTTCACTCCCCTTTTAGCGCTTGCTACACAGGCTTCGAAAAAGGCATCCAGCACAATAAACGTACCTTTTTATCGTGTTCCAGTGTGTACTTGTTTTGCTGGTAGTGCTTAATTTCCTGAACGACCTGTGCGATCTGAAATTAGCAAGCAGAAAAACACTTACAAATTTTCCTATCAAAAGTGTTAATATATAAAACTGGTTTTTCGAGACAAGACGTTCCGAGTGTTCAAAAATGGACACTTTACTCAAAATACCAGAGCAATGAAAGTCTCTTTTTGACTGCATGAATAATCGTGAAATGATTCTAAGCCTTGCCGGCGGTGCTGGTTGTAATACCTATAAGCCACTCATTTCAGGTGTATGCAAGAATGGACAAACAATAGGCCTTTTGCAACAAACTGGTCACATAACTGATAATTGGTGAACTTGAAGCTCGGACTTTATAAATTCCAGAAATGGAAAGATCGTGGTTTTCTTAGACAGAATAAAAATTTTCAGAGAAATACCATTCAAGATTAAGATTTTATGACCATTTAAAGGGAAAGTACGGTCTAGAAAAAAGTGTCTGAATCGAACGT
Organism: Montipora capricornis; assembly: GCF_036669925.1. Lineage (NCBI taxonomy): Eukaryota > Metazoa > Cnidaria > Anthozoa > Scleractinia > Acroporidae > Montipora > Montipora capricornis. Next base: position 22,658,263 of record NC_090884.1, on the reverse strand, counting down.
TCTTTACCTGTATTGTCAAACTTGACCACTCATTTGGACTAAATGTGTTTAAATAGCCAACAATAACGCTTCAAAAATGGGCAAATGTTAATTGAAATCCGCCATCTTTGTTTTTGTGTATGCAAACGAGGCTATGACGAAGCAAGAGTCAAGGATTTCTCCGGATGACTGAATGTACTTGATGAAAAGAAGAAAAACACAGGCCAGGAGAGCATTACTTTGTAGACTTGAATCTTAATCCAGAGGCTAAATTGTATTGATATTGGCTCCACCTCTGAACAGATTTACCTCGTGGTCGTTAAACAGGATTTATATGTGACTTATATGCAGGAGGTTTACAAAGCGAAAGAGAGCTTGCATTGCTACCCCGCGCTCATTTCTGTGAAATAAATGCCTGCATGGAAATTAAATTTAATCTGTCTACCGTGGCTTTCTACGAGATCCCTGTTACAACTTCAAAACAAACGATCGATTTATATATTTCCATCAAATGGTAAGAGTAAATCGTTTCAATAGTTTCTATACTGCTAACAAATTTAACTACATTTCAAGTTACGTTTATTAAACAATTATTGGATGAGGTTGAGCATGATATCATGAATTATCAAGTCTAGACATGTGTCTAGTTTCATCCCCGTCGAAAGTGTACACCCCATCAGCGGTAATTGTTGATGTGAAAAAGCCTTGCTTCGTGTATTGAGCAACATCTGAAAGTTTCGTCGGCTTATTCTAAATTAAACGCTTCCTCGTGTGAAAGCAAACAAATACGTTTGCTGAAACATCGAAAACGGCTGTCGCTGAAGGAATAAAGTGAAAAAGGTACGCTTGTCGAATATTTCTTTGTCGCATGTTCAAGGCTTTTGTCTTTTGCTCTGGCTGATTGTTCTCATAATTTAGAGAAACTTTTTCTAGACCGTACTTTCCCTTTAAACACTCGAAAATTCCATACTTCTATTTACGAACGAAAGGCCTTTGCCCTCCAGTGTAATTTTTTTATAATTACGCACCACAAACTGAGCTTTTTACCATGGGTCAAATAAGTGAAAATAAATGTGCAAGGGTGGAAATTTTCAGACTTTAATATTTCGAAGGAAGAATCTTAAAGCGGTTTGGAAACTTAGAAAAATACAAGGATTTGTATGAAAACCATTGAAGCTTGACTGGGTGGCAAAGCGTCCTTTTCCCATATAGCCTGCGAACAGGCTCCCGGTGAGTACGGAAAAAAACATTCGGCGATCGCGAAACAAAAGAATTCGGGCTCGCCATTAGCCTGTTCGCAGGCTACTTCCATACAAATCCTTAGAAATTCTGTCAACTGTAACAACACCTGTTTAAACGATATACTTACGAAAATGGGCACGGTAGCATATTTTGAGCTGCTCTTTTTATTTCTGGAAAAATAATTTCATGAAACCAGCAGAATCATGTTTATGAAAAAAAGGTCACGCGACGAATTGTTGCAAAAGGTCTATTCTGCCTGGAAAATTGACTTCTTTACCAAAAACGTCAGTTCTTACGTAGTATACATTAAGTCCACTCAGAATGTGTGCGCTAGTTCAGACAGGAAGTTTAAGGATTGATTGACGACATGCACCGAAGGAACAAGCAAGAAAACACTCGAAACCTATTTAGTCCTCCCGCCAGGCCTTCAGAAGAATAACACAAGGCACATAACATCCTTACCATTCTCATCTTGGAGAAATTAATAAGCCCATTTTCGCTACTGTTAGGAGTTCCATCTTCAATGAAAGCTAAATCGGTTAGGTAAAATCCAAGGTACGGCACACATGGAGGATCCGCACTGAAACAAACAAATAGAAGAATTAACAATTATTCCATGAGCGCGCGTTGGATATGAGATGGTAAATAAGCAACAAGGCGCGTAGCACCGGGTTGGCTATAACCAGTCTCATACCCAACAAGTGCGAACGGAATAATTGTTTCATAAATTTTTTATTACATTCTGAACACTTGGACACGGAAACTGAAGCCAATATTTCGCCATATTTGGTCATAAGGTACAAGAGCTATTATTAAATTCTCAACCTCGGATAATGAATTTCGCGTGCTCTGATTGGTTCACTCAATCCCGGTTATCACCTCATATACCTTGGTTTGACCTAAAGGTCATTCGTCGATTCATTCATCACGGGAACAATAGAACCCACAAATAACCAGCGCCCAACATCAGTGGCTTCATAGCTCAGTTAGTTAGAGCGTCGCAGCGGTATGGGGAGGTCACGGGTTCAAACCCCGTTGAAGTCCTGAATTTTTCAGGCTTCTCTACGCAATTGCTAAATTGCGTTCATAACTGCTAGGATCATAGCTTCACTTGGTTCATCCTATCTATCGCATGCACGTACCATCTAAGAGCTTCTCTCATGTTTTTGAAACGACCATCTGAGCTGACCAACTTCTGTAATCGATCAATTAATGTCCGGGTCTACAGAGAAAAGATTGAGATTAGCGCTGTAATGATCAATTGCCTGGATTGCGTTGTAGATGTTTAGATCTGTTTGCGACATCAACTTCATGTTTCCAACGCATGACTCTACGTCAGTTTCCAAACAATACTCGGTTATCCAAGATGGATGAAATAGAAGAAACAACAGTTTTCCTAATTAGCATCTCTAAGCAAAGCACTCTACAATTCCATATCGTCTCGTTACTGTCGAAATACAGTCGAAAGCGGACACCCTCGTAACCAAGGGTAAGTGTTTGCTTACAGGACGTGTCCGCTTATGGTAGGTTGAAAAAAAGAGGGCAATAAAGGGCATATAATGCACCACGACCAGTCTTTTAAAGCTTTTAATTAAGACAACTTGTAATTGTGTTTCAAGGTGTAAGCAAGACAAACACGACTCCCATTGGTCAAGATAGGAAATTCAAAGACCTCAGAGCTTTGCTCTAACAAGTACTTCTTTCAAATACCTCCCTTTTCTAAATGAGTTAAGGGAGAGATTTTCAAAATTTCTCTCAGTAAGGCCTGGTTTTGTATAAGATGCCATTTGTTCATTAGAATATGTTCGAGATTGGGTGACGAAGTTCCTGAAGCGTGCGTCTAACTCAGCAAGGGTTCTTAGTGGTTTCTTGGTGGCCTGTGTTCGATTCCCAGTTCCGGCGTCACATATGGGTTGAGTTTGTTGGTTCTCTATTCTGCTCCGAGAGGTTTTTCCCCAGGTACTCCAGTTTTCCCCTCTCCTCAAAAACCAACATTTAATTTGATATGTATTTTAAAATTTGCTATGATTTCATTACTGCACGACCCCATAAGCTATTCAGCTTTAAACATTATTGTGTGAAACTAAAGTATTATTATTATTATTATTATTATTATTATTATTATTATTTATTATTATTATTATTATTATTATTATTATTATTATTATTGTTACGGGAAAGCGGATAAACAGAGGAGCAAGATATGGTATGGAGTTGCCTTGCGAGTTTACATTTCAAGGAGACAAATTTTCGTGCGATTGGCTTAAAGAAAAGTTAAAAGAGAAAAACTTTGATGTACTGTAATGAAAAAAAAAAGCTAATTGTAATCAAAATGACTATCGCGATTAAACCATTAAAATCTAACAGATTTCGTTAAAAATTTTCTTGATATTTTTTTACTGTCCGCTTACGGGAGGATATTTTAGACCCTGTAGACCCCGAACAGGTGTCCGTTTCTGCTTACGGGAGGTTAAATATGTAGTCTTTTAAGGGAGAAATCGACGGGACCGTTGTTTGGTGTCCGCTTACAGGAGGTGTCCGTTAGTGGAGGTTTGACTGTACAAACAAACTGTGATTTGGTGAAATATTATGTGACTGATGGCCAGTTCAATGTTTCCAGGGCACAAGTTTTGCTTACCTGTTTCGATACCTTTTCCCAAGTCTTCTTGAGCCTGAAGATGGAACTGCTCATAAAGGCCGAACTAATTTCTAACACTGAGTTAAAATTGTGTAAATTGCGGCAAACTTCGCCAACAGTTGCCCACTTCTCGATAACAGTAGCGCGAGCTGATGGAGACTGGCGCCTCAGGATCTCAGATGCGACGAGTGAGCTTGTCTGCAGGGGAAAGATAACAGTGAAAACCAACACACCAAAGGATGTGCCTATTTTATGTGCGATTGACTTCACATCTATTCAGGTACAAGGCCGGTTTGTTTTGTATTAATTTTGTATTTTAATGGCAAGTCAACAACAACAAACACGTCTCCGGGGAGATCGAGAGAGATGAAGGGTGCATTCGTCCCTCCCCATTACACCCATCTTGCGGAGGTCTGTCGGGCTTTTGCAGAGGCCCAACAGTAGACGTTTGGATAGGGCAATTCTGGTGACAATGAAGTAAAGAGTCTACGCGTTGATGTATTCCCTCAGAACTCATTAAACGATGATATTTTTTGAAAGCGGAGGCCCTACACCCTCAAACCACTGACACTCGTTTCCAAGCGATGCTCTGGCACACACTCTCACTAAAGCCTGTGTGCGGGGTGGTAAGTCTCAAAAAACATAGTAAAATTACACTTACTTCATTGAATCGTTTGGTGACACGCAGAATATTAGGAGCCCGAACACTTTTATCCGATTTCATCCAAGAAAGGTTAAGGAATTCACTGCCAGAATAACAAAATAAATTCATAATAAATAGATCCGAAGTTTAAGGGAAATTATGTGTGTGATCTAGTGCACGTATAGAATTTCCATGAGCAATTTGATTGCTTTATGATCCTGTTACCATTGTAAACAGAACTGACTGTGGTGGCTAACGTAAAAACAGAACATGATTGCATCACTTACTGTGCAGGAATCTTGGAAAAAATTAAGTGCTCCAAGAATGTGAGTTGTTCTGCGATTTGTGTAGCAGAGATTTTATCAAAAGTTGCCAACTCCTCAGTGTTTGGGGTCTAGAGTGAGGAGAGACAGTCAAAAAAACATTGAGAAAAGTCAACTAACTAACTTGATACCATGACTTTGGGCTTGAATTCATGTTCGTGATGGGTTTTGGGGGTTAAATAGGAATACTTTAGACAAAAATGACCAGAACCAGTGGCTGACCAGCGGTTTTCGTTAAAACAATGGTTTGCTGGGGGTGCTCAGTCTTGCGGGCTCAGAAAACCTGGTTGTGGTCATTGTTATTTAAGGTTTTTCGGTTAAATGGGGCTTCTGTATAGGAGTAAGGTTAGGGGTAGTAGGAATACATGTTTTAAGTGAACACAAACGTCTAGCGTTATGTACGTTTTGCCGCCTAACTCGACCACAACCAAATGAAATGCAAGGGAGTGCCGTGCTACATCGGTATTGGAGGAATAAAGAATCTGAGATTTTGTGGGTGAGATGTGCCCTACCACAAACAAAGTTCGATTATTACTTTTATGAAGACTGGAACAAGTACCGTCCATGATGTCGCTGTGTCATTAGGGCATCTTTGAAAACAAATTGATACTGTTGCTGTCATTCGGCAGGGAACTGTGCTATTTTAAAATTATACGCCACAGAGCAGGTTCATATACAAATCTACTGACATGTTTTCAAGAAGATGACAGAAATGATAGTACTGCACGTTAGTGATCAGATTCTTATTAAGATTATTATTAAACTTACCATCACAGTGTTCAGCCTTAATTCAAAACAAAGAGCTGCTTCTAGTTCTTCGTGTTCTCGCTCAAGTGTTCTTAAAAAAAAACAAGGAAGTATATTTTCTCCAGGCAGTTGATTTGAGTCATGTAGCAGGCTCTTGTAACGTATAATGTGATAGGCCCGATAACCAGGCTAAAAAAACAAAGACTATACAATTGAAACAATGACTCAAGACTTAAAAACAATAGAAACTGCTTACAATAGCAAACAAGAGCTGCATGCTACAGTTCTGGTTGTTTTGTCCGGCAATTTTCTTCGGCTGGAACTAATCGCTAACGGCCCAGGCAAATAGCCTCAACATTCGCTCCAACATCCGTTCGATTTTATTGAACAGCGATGTTGAGATTGTTTGCCCCCCCAACCCCTTCTTTCAAACGTGTTGAAACATATTGAATTGAAGTTGAATCGATCATGAATGCGTTTAAAAGCGTGTTGAAACATTTTGCCCATCCCTGAAGTCAACATCGTTCAACAAAATCGAAAGGATGTTGAAGCCGAGTTGACCGTACTGATGCTTAATTAAAAGTAACAAGATTGGTTTGCACTTAACATCAGCCAAGAAACACTACTATGTATAACCACAGTTAATAGAGGGAACTGGTTTTGAAACTCGGCAAACATCAGAGGAGGAAACAAAGATGCCAAGATTTAGGTTGGAAAGTCCACGACCGTGCACAATCTTTTGTTTTGCGCTCATACACTATGCATGAATTAAGTAACCAACGCGTTTCTATTGGTTAGTACCTCAGTACGTAGTAAACAACTATTGTGCTTTGTGCACGGTCAAGGCCAAAAAAGAGAACAAAACCATACAACAAAGAAATTTGTCGGGTTTCATAACCATCCACGTCTATTAACTATGGTATAACAGCAAAAAAAAAAGACTTTCAAACAAAGCAATGATTGAATGTGACTTACCTTAAAATTACCGCTGCAAGTTTTTGCTCCACATTCGTGGACCCGTCATTGTTTAAAATATAATTCATTGACGAGACTAACTGCTCCTTCAGTGCATGGTCAGCTTCAAAGTCCTGAAATCGAATATACAATATATCGACATGAATCACAACGGAAGAATCCAAGGAAAATGCCAAAGTGGGGGAACGCAAACCAACACTCACCTCAGGGTGCTTTGTGACCCAGTGACGGAAGACCGTGAGAACTCTCATTGTGGCCATGTGAGTGTTTAAGGAAAGAAACTCACGGATACTGTGACCTAAATAAAGATACACCAGTAACAAAATAAGTAAAGTTTCAAAAACATCAGAAAGGAAAACACTACAATATAGTCAAGAACTAATTTCGCACTCTCCTTTGCTCAGTCTTTCTGCTGCCTCACCTTTCATTACCTTTGGCCCGATTCAGAGGCCGTACTTTTCATGAGCCGAATTTAATAAATTGAATTAAGTTTTCAGGGAGGTTCTGCATCCGATCGAACTGGAATTTAGAGATGTTGGTTTTTGTGGAGAGGGGAGAACCTGATAACCCAGAGAAAAACCCCTCTCGGAGCAGAGTAAAAAACCAACAACAAACTTAATCCACATATGGCCACGAGTCCGGAATCGAGCCAAGGCCAGGCGTCTGAAAAGGGGCTTAGTTTTGTAATAATTCGCGATGAGCAGCATCTACTCAGGACATCATTGTACAGCCAACCAGATTATGCTTTTCAACAACATGCCGTTTAAAAACAAAACAGATGAGCGCAAAGGCCTTTAGGCAATAACTGAAAACAAGTGAAAAGGTACAAAACGTCCACCTTACCAAAGCGAAATCTGGTGGGCGAGTTTGCCGCGTAAGACGGAGACGCGCCTGCAGTCGCAGCAGCAAATGCCGCTGCGGCAGATGCTATACTGGATCGGCGCCGAGAAGGTCTCGACGATGTCACAACTACACCCGCACTGACAGCGTTAGCGGATGGCGACAGAGGAGATCGAGGTGAACTGACAGGAGACACTGGGGATTTAGGTGAAGCATAAGAGGCTGGTATAGGAGGACTTGGTCGCCGCTGAGATTTCAAACTCATGACCCTATCCTCTGCATCCTTGACAATTTTGTAGAGTCTACACGGGGAGCTTGATCTTTTGTTCAATTGTTTTTCATGAGATCTTTCAGGGTTTTGTAAGCCAGAGTCGCTAATGATTCCTAAACAACTAACAGGGGGAGTGTCCACACCACGGTCACGATGACCACTAGGAGATGATCGCCGGCGATGAGTTTTGACCTTCTGATTAACTACCTCACCTTCTTGCGGTAACAGTTCATTATCAACCGTCCGTTTTGTTTTTACCTCGGGGGTAGTTACCGGGGAATAGCCGGAAGACGATCGAGTTTCTGCGGAGATAACTGGTCCTGATGTTGTTAAAGCACGTGAGCGCCTGGTGCGTTGTTTGGGTGGAGCCTGCAGTTCAAATTTCATATCGCCAAAGACATCCTCATCGTGTGACGTTGATAACATAGAGTTTGTTTCCATATTTAACCTATGTTGTGCACCTCCCGCTGATACGAAATCTGACGAACTGCTTTGTGCTCGGGTGCGAATGTTTCCACGTGTTAGGAAAGGCGAACTGTGATTTCGCAGGCCGTCGTGACGAATGGGTCCCGGTGAGTCGACTTCTTCTGGTGAATGTGGCGGATCAGCAGACGACTCCGGAAAGTCAAAAGCCGCCGTCTCGCCCAGAGCCGAGGGTGACGAATGTCTTCGGTAGCAGTGATAATTACTGGGACACAGGCGGTCAGGAGTACGACCTGCAGTGTCTCGTGGTATAGCTTCTGCTTGATTGTTATCTGATGGCATTTTGACATCAGATACAGTGATGCATATGGGCTGAGATGGCGATGGCTGTTTTGGCTCCCCAAAGAACTTACTGACACCTGTAGAAAGGTCAATGACAATTTCTATTAATTTGAGCATCAAAGCTAAAACTAAAGTGATAACTTTGCCCAATTAAGACACGTGTAACCAATCAAAAATGAACAATCCGAACTAAGAGCAAACCCATGTGTCCGGCACCAAGTGAAGCACAATGCGGACACGAGTATACCGTCTCGTGGGTAGATGTCGCATGTTGCGGTTGAAAGTAAAAGAATTAGTAAATTTAAACTTAACTTTAGCGAACATTAGGTCCTCCCGTTTCTTATTGGTTAAATGTGAACACGATACGAGATTTTTCAGCAAGCCACCACTATAACATATTTTGCAAAAATTTATTACCTAATACGAGTTTCGTTTCAACACCAATGCTGACATCTTCTTGTCTTGTGAAAAGTACATGAGTAAACGCAGCCGCTGTATTGAAATAACCAGCCAACTTTTTAATGATCTAAGGACGGTGCAACTTAATGTTATTGCGCATACGTTTTGCGCATCACAAAAGCCAATCATTTTGTCACGTGCTGACTTTATATTTTTCGCGTTAAATTACTTTTCCAATTTTTTCAAGTATCGAAATGCCTTAGACGATTTATTCGGTTGCAGTGCGAAAGACATGTATCTTGTAGCAAAAGACCAAAAACAAAAAGAAATCGCATTGAAACAGCAACACCAAGACGGACAAAAATTGGAAAAAGATCGAGGGGCGCCCAATAATGAACGTAAATACTGAACAAAAATTAGTGAACGAATTTTAATGGACTACAAAAGGCCTTCAAAGGCATGTAAGCTCACCGCAAGACACGATTGACAATGTAAACAGCTTGCTGATTACTTCGATTCAGCGCCGGACGGGTGGGATTCCGGTTCCATTGCAAATATCCTTGCAACTTTACTCCGGTCACTTAAGAGGCACTTTCGAAAAAAAGGATCTAGTCTTCCCAAAGAATCAAGGAAATATCCACTCAAAAAGTGAAAAAACTTTCTTCTTTTTGTACTTGTCGCCATAGTGAATATCCCAGAGTGCAACACAAAAAGGTACAAATTTCATTATTCACTGGGAAGGGGAGTGACAAAATTGCCAAAATCGATCCAAAAAACGTTGAAGAAAACCAATTTAACTTTTAAAATCACGTGGTGACCCCTACTTTTTACTATATAAAATAAAAGTTTGAGTGCCCATAGAAGTCGGAATTAATTTTTGGGGCCGTGAAAAATTGATAAAGGGCGGTTTTTCGTAAACACAGAGGCGGCCTGTCAGACTCAAAAATAGCTTTGTCTTCAACGTTTGTACTGATAAAAACTGTGAAAAAACTTACGTTTCTTTGTTTAAGCAAAAAGATCCCAAGTGTCCACTTTTTCAAAAGACAAGCCTAACTATCTCCAAAAAATGTATCGTTACCCACTATTTTCATTTCACATTCCAATAAGCCAAACTAAGATATACTTTTCTGCGTAGTCATACCCCGGGGAAAATTTCTTATTAGGTGGCACTGTCCTTAATGGGTCTCCTTGACCAAAGTGATGTTACCTGTCCAAAGATTTAAATTAACCTGTCATTGCAAAACAAAAGTTGATAATTTCGCAGCGCCTCGACAGGGACTAGACACAGCGGTTATTCATGTAGACATTAACGTAACTCTATCACCCTTTATCAAATTGATTTTCCGCTCTAGCTGGTTCCAACCAACAATTAGCTATATCCGGCATTCACCTTTCTTCCGGTCTTGC
>NC_090884.1:22633034-22643034 GCF_036669925.1 Montipora capricornis | reverse complement strand
ATGATAACTTGGCCTCAGAGTCAAAATTTATCCTTCCTTTTTGTTCGTCACTAGCGCCGCGTCGAACCCGAAAAAGATGGTTTTAACAGTGAACGAAAGAAATAATTATACACACGAAGCACGCGACAGTTTTCTGACAGGTTGTAGGCTTAAATAAACTTTGGTTTGTATCAATTGTGACAACTTTGCTTATATTTAAACGCAACTCTCTAAAACCGGGTGTAATAAGCCTAATTTCTCTATTCCGAAACATCTTGTGTGTTCTTAGGGTTTTACGAACAAGATTTAAGGGAAACGGTATTTTTGATGAAATACGGATAGTTCCGCATTGTACCTTCATGTTGATAACAGGAATTGGAAGTTCCATCCAGGCCCAGGCTTCTGGGGCCAATATTTGGTAATACGTACATTGAATTACCCGCAGGTATTTCCATAATTTACATTGTTCTTCTTAACAATGGTTAAGAACATTTGCCGAATCGACTTTGAAATCTTTCCTCTGCATTCTTCGCGGGCGAATTCTTGAAATGATCGGTGATACCCGGCAACAATTGGAGAGGGTAGCCCAGTTTAAACTACTTGGAGTATGACAGCAAAATAACCTACGTTGGAACTACCATGTCGAACAAACAACAAAGAAAGCCTGCAAGAGATTATACTATCTACGTGAATGTAGGAAAGCAAGGTTGCCTACGGAGACTGGCACTACAGTTTATTATACCAAAATCCGTCCACTCCTTGAATATGCGTCACAAGTCTGGGGTGTTCTACCACAGCATCAGGCAGACGACTTAAAGTCCATACAAAACAGGTGTCTGAATATAATAGGCATATCAAGAACATCTCTCCCAGCTTTGGAGCAGAGACGCATGGAAGCAACAAAACGTGAATTGAAAAGAACGATAGAAGACATCAGTCATACCAATCAAGTATTCTTCTCAAAGCTAAGTATAAGTCATAGTTACAATCTACGATCCAAACCTGGTCCAGTAGTCATACCAACTATGGTATATCTACATTTAAATTCTCTGCAATAAAAATCTGGGAATCTGTCCGACTAGAATTTAAACGTCTTCCATACATGCTCTTCAAAAAGAAGTATACCAGATTCTTATTGAGTACTCAAAATTGACCATAGATTAACTGCTAGCTATATAAGATATGCTACGTAATATGTAGTATTTATGTATGTCTTCTCTTACGATAATATCCTAGTCGTCCTTAGTGTAGCTATCAATTTCAATTATATTTAACATGCGGCCAACGCCAATTTATATCTACACATGACAGTGACCAACTCGAAAGCTGATTGGCTACTTTGGTCACTGTACACTATTAAATATAGATTTTTTCTAGCTAATTTCTGTTAGTATTTTCTCCATTATTGTAAACTATGTTATATTAAGTTGTTTCTTCTCTGTAAACAGTGTAAAATAATAAACTTGAACTTGAACTTGAACAAGGTCTGGAACCCAAAGACATGCAAACTCTTTTATAGTAAAAGCCGCAAGGCTGCTACATTCTTAAATGTATAGTACACCTATATATCTACATTTATATTTATATTCATTATTTCCAGGTAAAACTGCGAGGTCTGGAAATAATTTTATTGTAATTTTACATTATTTCTTATGTTGTAAATCCGTTGTATTTCTCTGCCAAAATGAATTATTAAAGTTATTATTAACACAGACTCTACGCCTGTGTTGTGAGATTTGATTAAAGTGCCCCTGTGATAAAAAAATCACTTCCTTTTTTTCTTCAGATTTTGAAAGTGTGTTTGCTTAACCCCTGGCTGGCAACATTTTGAGCTTTCACGTTTATTCAAAGGCCGTTTACTTTTTGAGTGTAAGTTTCGGATTTCACGGTTTCCCACTACTCACCTTCAAAAACTGACCGATTGAACCTCAGAGGGTTGCAGCACGAGAGTTTTGGGCTTTCAGATTTCAAAACTCGCGTTTTAGCAATTGACGTAATTGTCTCCCCGATCCAGCTCTCTCAAGATCTTAAAGTTAGTAATGGCGAACCATTAAATAGGAAAAAACCAGTTAAAGTAAACAGGTGTCATTTTGAAATCAAGGCTTAAAACTTTGGTCGCTTAGTGTTTAGCTAACATAGTTTTAAAATCCAAAGAAAAATAAGGATTGATTTTTTGGTCACGGTAGCTCTTTAACGATTCTATGTACTTATTGACTGAGTGGGAGGGCCGGACGGGAAAATATTTGGCTCCAGGGCATGGCGTACGAGCGAGGTCCGTGCGCCACGACCGAGGGCCAAATATCCTGTCCGGCCCGACCTACACTCAGTCAATAAGCATTTTATCATATGAGCTCTTTACACTATTCATGAGCACTCAGAGGATGAAGTTTGGAAAAAAGAAGTAACAAAACTTTGCCCAGAAATTTAGCTAATATGTTGTTTGCATTTACTTTTATGGATGTAAATAACTTGGATGTTTAAAAGCGACGAAATCCTCTAAAATCGCATCGGACGAAGCACTAAGTGTTGCTACAAGCAGTTGCAAAGAGGTTGAGACACTGAATCGAAAATTGACCTCTTCTTCCCCAAATCCCTTTTCTTCCAGTTCAAAAGAAAAGTCCTAACGCCCCTCCTTCCCCTCCCCCTTTTTCAATGTTGATACCCTTTAGTTTGAATGCCAAGTGGAGGTGGAAACAACTTTGTTTGGGGGGGGGGGGGGGGGGAGGATGCACGGACTTGAATGACACGCATTGTACGGTTATGTCTCAATTCTTTTTCCGACTGCTTCTAGCAGCGCCGTACAGCTGTTTTAGGCCCTGCTCGCGCTAATGTGTACGGCCCTCATACGGGGATTTTCCCAATAGTTTTACAATAAAAGCGCACGCGGGGCCTTAAGGGCCATACATATGGTTAAATTGACCAAGCGTGAGGTCAAGATGGCTCAGTGGATATTGGCCAAGTTCTTTTTGTGCGTGTTTATGAACCAAGACCAAGTCGAGGTCCATAAACACGCACAAAAAGAACGAGGCCGATATCCAGCCATCTTGACCGAACAAGCTTGGTCAATAAAGGAGTGAAAAGCGATGTTGTAGCTCTTCAGTCGAAGACAAAGACAATGGAGAATACTATGCATGAAATGGAATCAGGCTTATCCTTCAGTGAAGTTGAAATGACGAAGCTAAAGAAACGCGTTGAAGAGAACCAGCAGGAGATTAAAGAACTGGAAGACCGCTTATTATACAAGGAAGTTTATGATAGAAGGGAGAACCTGCGTTTTCTTGGCATTCCTGAAGAAGCTGATGAGAATACAAGCAAAGTGCTATATCAATTTGTAGGACAAGCTCAATATCGAGGGATCTCGAGAGATTGAATTCCAACGCGTACACCGGATAGGAAATAAGAGAAGCGGGTCTATTAGACCAATAATTGCCCGTTTTTTGAGGTTTCCTGATCGCGAGAAAGTTTTTCGTAAGGCGATGGAATTAAAAGATGGATTGGATGTTAAAGTCTACACGGACTTTCCAAAAAAAATACAAGATAGAAGAAGGAAACAGTGGTCCAAAATGAAGCGTGCTAGAGAGGCTGGAAAGACTGCTTTCTTCAGTAAACATGAAACAGATAAACTATTTATAAATGGTGTTTACTTTCCCTTTATTGCATCACAAAATAACCCTGCTTCAGTTGAATGAGGAGATTAAGGTTTTGATATTTCTCTTTCATTTTCTGCATGTTTTTTTTTTTCTTTTCTTTTTTTTTTTGAAATACAGTTTGTCGCGGGAGCGGTGAGCTGTACTTAATTTGAATAGTGGCAATCAGAGTTTCAATCCCAATGGACTGCATCTCGGATATAATTATCCGCAGTCCTTTTAATCTGTGTTTTACCTCTTTGTTATTTTTGTCATACTTGTCAGTGTTACGTTATTTATACATTTTAGTTGCCTTACTGCTTTATTTTTACAATGAGAAAATTACGAGCGTTTTGGCGAGGAGGACGTCATTTAAGCTTAAACTTGCAAGCACAAGATGGTCAACGAAAAGCAAAACGTAGATTTTAAATTACTCTCGCTTAATGTTAGAGGGATTCGTTCGCCGTCAAAAAGGAAGGCTATATTTCTTTAGCTGGAGAAACAGAAACAGGATATCATTTTTCTACAAGAAACTTATAGTACACCCGAAGTGGAAAGCACTTGGAAGACGCAGTGGAAAGGTAAGAAGTTCTTTGCTCACGGTACAAACCATAGCTGTGGTGTGATGATTCTTGTCAGAGAAGATCTAGAATTTGAGTAGAAGCCATTAAACGCGGACTGCGAAGGCCGCTATATTTTGTTAGAAGCTGTTGTGCAAGGCTCAAATTATACCTTTGTGAATATTTATGCGCCCAATAAGGTACAGCAACAAAGTGTGTTTTTTAGAAATTTAAATGATGCGCTCGATCTTTTTTGTGGTGACTTTGAAAAGAAGATAATTATAGGTGGTGACTTTAACGTTACTTTTGACCCTAATCTTGACTGTTCGGGCGGTACTCCGGCTAAAAAAGACTCAGTCAAGTGTATTCAGGATATGTGCCTTGATTATGACGTGATAGATATATGGAGAGTAAAGATAAAGTTAAACGTCTAACGCTTATCAATGACATTGAGGATGGCGGTCTTAAATACGTATACGTATATATAGTTTACGTCATAGAAAGTGCGGCGTACGGGGTTTTATGCACGAGTTGGTTGTGTCAAAAACCCGAACGAGCGAGGAACGAGCGAGTGAGGGTTTTTGACACAAACAACGAGTGAATAAAACCCCGTACAAAGCACTTTCTATGTCGTGAACTGTTTATTACACATAACATGAGAATTTTCATTAAAATAGTTTTCTGAACGCGAATTAGAAACAAAAACTCACTAACAATAGAACCAAATGCAAATTTAATTTAATTCAATAACAAAGTACGATTTGCACGAGATGCACGAGTGATTGGCATGGAAACGCCTTTACGCTTTCGTTGATTGGTTATACTTCCACATGTGAAAGAGCTGTACGCCATTCTGATTGGCTGTATAGGCCTTTTTCACATGTGAAAATAAAGCGTATAGATTTGTACAAATGGAGCTTTATGGAATAAAATTCTCATGTTATGTGTAATAAATACGTGTACGTATATTATTGTAGAATCAACGCTCTCGTACCATCTCTCCGAGTATGTATTTCCAGAATTAAAGCTCTTTATGAGTTGGAGACTGCTATTTCAAAAAGTGGAAAGAGTTTGGCTTTTCATTTTCAAAAGTGGGGCAAGTATTCTAGACAAGGGCAATAACGTATTTGCAGAAGTGTTCACAACCCTCGCGGCCTCGTCGAAACGTGTTAACTTAATATTCACAGTTTGTTGTTATCAGCTTAGGTAGCCTTAATGTAGTTTGTGCGTGTGTGTGTTGTAGCTTAGTGTTGTCCTAATGTAGTCATTTGTTTTGTTATTACTAAACGTAAACAATAAAAATAAATAAAATACAAAAAAAGAAAAATAATAAAGGATTTATTATATGGGATAAAACTTTGGTCTTGCGGGACCAAGCGAGAAATCCCGAACGGACAAGATAGCTCCATCTTTGCCTTTGAAGACAAACCACTTCCTGCACAAAAAAAGACGAGAAGAAGTACGTTTTCTTCAAACCTTGACCGTGTAGTACTTGTATTTCCATCAGTTTGAGTGTAATCTTTATTCACATAATCCATCTAAGCCTTAGCCCAAGTAATGGAAATGCGCGCATAGAAGGACAAAGAAAAAGTCTGACTAGGGTGGGAAAAATTGCACCATGATGACCTCCTGCATGAGTTTTATGAGGTTTCACTGTTTGGGAAAAATGAAGGTGGCCTCAGTTATCCAAACAGAGTCATTAAGTTGTCTGCCGAGTTGAAGGTCACGGTGATTCGGTCAACGACAAGCCGAACATCAGACAAAAAACATTTGGTATTCACTCTAACTACGTTTTCGCACCTGTCGTTCTCTCAATCAGACACAGCGATGGGTTTATCAATTAGCGATGACAGGTGGCGATCAATTTTTGTAAAAGATAAACTTTCTCTTTGTGGCGAAGTATGTATATATTATAGTGTTTTGGGATTTGAGCCTGTTTTACTTCCATAGGTGGTGTTTGATCGGTTCCGATCGTAACTAATATTCCTTTGAATTCCTAAATCCACGGAAATTTATTCAAACTGTACATTGCGTGCCCAAAACCGGGCCAAAGGGTCGGTAAGTAATTTGACGTCAAACACCTTCACAAAGGCTTACATAAATGACGATAGTGCATGTAAGGGTATAGTTCAAAGAAATATAATTATTTCTTACGGAAAAAGCTGTGTGAAAACGAATCAGAAATCATCGGCGTTACGAGTATTTCTAAACACAAAAAATTAGAGAACAGTTGTATGTGTTTAATAGTGACAGCTGAAATACGCAAGTTATTCCCTTTTAAAATGTGATAAAAGACCGATCCAGTTTCCCACAATTATCTCACGGACACCGAGCTTCACAAATAAGACTTCATGCCAGAAAGTTATCTATGTCTACTCAGGCATCAGAGCGACATTAGTCCTGTGTCCTTTAATTTAAAAGAAAAGGACACGGCTAAGAGTGTCGTGGAACCAGGCCGCCAATGAATGGCTTATGAAGACTTCCTACGTTTTCATTTTTGAAAACGGCCTTTTCTCTCTCTTTGTGGACTTTTTCTCAATTATTCCATGGTTATTCAAACAGAGTGATACTATGTTAAGGCATTTAAATGCACGGGGGATTACTGCGCCTTTTACTAACATGCGGACTCTTTAATTCAAAGGTCAACCGACAAATGCGTTTTTCGCCAGCGTCAATCTAATGTTCGCCGGCTCCTCCGAGCTTCCGACTACTGTCGAGCGCGCAGTAATAAAATCACATCGTTGAGCCCAGTTCAGTCAACATAGTCGGAAGCTGGAAGGAGCTGCCGAACATTTGATTGACGGTAGCGAAAAACGCATTTGTCGGTTGACCTTTGAATTAAAGACTCCACATGTTATTGAAAGGCGCAGTAACGTTTAAAAATACCAAGCATGAGATTAAATGCCCTGGAAGGATTATTAAGTGGCCCAAGAGAAAGTGCTGCACTTTGGAATATGCTATGGCTCACCTGACACTTGCCAAACCTTGCCTCGAAGCTACAGAGACTGTATCGTCCTCTGCCATCACGGAGAGATTCTCAATACACTGCAATGTTAAAAACAAAATAACCCTACCTTTTATTAGCAATATTTAACGAATGGCCTGAGTGTACCTTTCACAGATCGCGACTCGGAATTCATGATTTAATTCACTCTTAACGCACCAGAAACCAATGACAAACAGACCTAAAATTCAGCAGCAAAATATGGTTTCCGTCAAATCTGTCAAAAGGGGGTCTGAGCTTAATCTTAATGACATTAGCCTTTCTCTTCGAGATAGGACTTCGCAGTTTCGCAGCAATGAAACATATTTCTAGTAACGTAACAATGGGTAAAGTAAATCAATTCGACTTCCTCTAGTAATTCATCTTGGTAGTTAATTTATGCACGATTAAACAACCACGTTAATGTATTTCGAAAGCCAGCTGACTGCATCTCGTTCACCGGAAGTTAGAAGAGCGCAGAAGAAACGGTTATTTATCTTCACAAGTTACTACGCAACCTATGATATTATAATAATTCACTGTTTAGTAATTTGAGAGAACGAATTCGCCTGGCAAAGCAAGACAAAAACCTTTTAGGCAACAGGAACTGGAACGTAATTACATGTTTTGCTTACGTGTTCACTGATACATCGAGAGACGTGATTTTCAGAGTTTAAAATTGTAAATACAACTACAGCTAGGTTTTTTTCGAGGGGAGATCAGGTGAGAAAATATCGATTTCATAAAACAGTCAGAATTGAAGAGTTCTGTAGTCAAAATTCCGTTTTTCATCCTGTTTTTCTTAGTTATTTCGTTTGCAAAACATTGCTATGCTAGGAAGAAAAATAGCCAGCGTTGTGGATACAGATCAGATCGAAACGGACAATTGCCATGCTTTTGCAATTTTTGGCCATGAAAGGAGCTAAGCAAATCAAGAACTGATGAATTTTGCAAACTGCTATATTTCACAATAAAGGTAACAAAAATTCCAAATTATGATCACCATTTCAATGTCGTTCCTATACCATTGTTGAGCGACTTTTTTTATCAACAATAAGTGACATTTATTCCAAATTTGAAATACTAAACTATATTTGAATTAAATAAATATTCGCAAAATTCCTTACCGGTTTCAGTCTTGCAAGGGTTATTCTCAAATTCTCTGTATTGATATAAAGGCTCACTCGAATAACGTTTGTAACACAGGTAGCATTTTCCATAGGTCGGTTTAATTATAGATCACGAACACGAATTTGTGCTATAAATATCAAAGAAACGTTTGAGCGTCATTCGTGGGCCGTGTGTTTATTTAGTCTTACCACGTTCTGACGTCATGTGCATCTGATAAAACGTTCAACATATATTTCGCAATACCTCTCGGGTTGTATGAGCTTATTTTTCTTTTTTCTCTGTTTTTTGTCCTAGTTTTCCTCTGTCGTGCCCTTCATTGAAACGGTTGAAAAGCTAAACTGCAAATTATTTCAAGCGGAGGTTGTCTTGAATGAGCCAAAAAGCGACTGTCTTGTTGTCACAATTTTCCGATATTTCTGGTACGAACATTTTATCTCCACATGCGTTCTTCCCACACCTTGCGTGCGCGTTTAACGATTTTTGCCCTCAGTACAAGCAGCTGTATTTCAGTCAGGTACGCTAGCCTAACCGAGGGGATGGTTTGCTCGCTTTCGAGATTAATTGAGGAGGGTGACTCTATTAGACCAGCGCTTTCTGTTCAAGCAAAATTTTCAGAAATTTCTGTAGCGGTCAAGTAGAACGGTCTATTTTGGTTGGATTAGATCGAAGTGTACCACTTTATTTGATCAAATTGTTGCTGTTGGTTGGCGTAAAACTTACTCAACACCGCGGTGGCTTGGGTCAGGTTTGTGAAAAAAAATCAACACCGTTCCATTGACCTGTCCAAAAATTAGCATAATATTCAATCTTCAACTGAGCATTTTCTTTGTAAGTGGCACGTGGAATGCGTGCATCCATACGAAATTGAGTTTTTAAGGAGTCGTTATAAGATTTCTATGCCTTATACCGTGCTTCAGTGTTTTCTTTGCTGAAAAAGCCTACCTTGATATTCCTTCCTGCATCCTGCAAGTTTAAAAGTGCACGCACGGGCATTTTAATTTTTGGTTTTAAGATTCCCAAATGGTCAAATTTGGGCTAAATTTTTGACATGTCTCTTTAACTTAGCATGATGCAATGTCAACAATTTTCACCCAAGCAAAAATCAAGGAGTTTTCAAGCTGTTTTCCACAAAATCCTTTTTTTCAAGGGCTTTTCAAACGCCCTTGAAGTCCAAAATTAAATTCCAGGGCTTTTCACGGACTTCAAGGAGTAGCACGAACCCTGAAAACAACTACTTGCTACCTTCCGTAACAATAGGGCCGTTTATACGAGAGAAAGTAAGCCGCGGCTAACTCTGGCCGCGGCTTACCTAAGCCGCGAAAGGAACTATTTATACGAGTATAAACTCCCCGGCCAGGATGAGCCGCGGCTTGAGAAAGCCGTGAACGTAGATTTTGTACCAGACGGGGTGTTCGCGGCTTACGTAAGCCGCGGCCAGAGTTAGCCGCGGCTCATTTTCTATCGTATAAACGGCCCTAATGTCACACCATTCGAAACTAGTCGAAAAGCCAATTAATTTATCCATTGGATAGCGCTATACACCCTTCGAACAACTGGGGCCTGGTGCTTAACCTCTCTATTATCTCCTTTTGTTCGTCCAGCAGCATTTCTAGAGATTGGTTGCAAATCACTTACATCAACGACGTTTATGCCAGTTTCATTCTTTAACAATCAGCGCACATTCAATAAGCGGAAAGTGTTTGAATCATCAATGTAATGCG
>NC_090884.1:22620534-22630534 GCF_036669925.1 Montipora capricornis | reverse complement strand
ACCCCATTGCCTCCTAAATTATAAGTCCTAAGTTATAATATTATTCTCATCGACGGTTAGCTAAAGTTGAGGATACTTTGTAACGGCTGGGGCAAGGAACACGCTCTAATCGGTTTTAGGTGAGGCCTGTGCGTAAGCCGAATTACCTTGGAGAGATGCAAGCGGCCGCTGGATGATCTTGTAGTTAACAGGAGGTAGCCTGAGAACAGGAAACACTGGCGAACACTCTCTTTACGGCACTCAGCTGGCTTTAAACCAAAGGTCTTAAACTTGCGACTCTCTGTGACCTGAATTAAGTTCCCTAAAAAAAAAACATACCACTGTAATGTTGTTAAAGCAGTAAAGAAAATCTGTTATTTTACTTTCCCCTTGCTCTGGCATCATAACTACAATTGGTGACCCCTTTAGCTAAACAAATACGTTGTCATATGAACTTTACATGATGCCTTCGCTAGGCTTCTTAATACAAACCGGCTACCAAGGTAAATTGGGAAGCACTAGAAGCGAAGCGATAAAAGCAATCTTTTCATTTATTTCACAGTATCAGTGCAAGACACTCCAATATTCTACAACAAAACAGCTAAAAAGGCAAATTACGCAAATTACCTAGAAAAATTAACCAACGGGAGTACGACGGTCACATTTTTTAATAGAAAAATATACTGATCGACAATAAGATACCAACAGAAACACCGAAGGCTCCCAGCCACCCCTGACCACCTAAGAAAGCTTATCCCTTTGCTAAATATAGACAACATGCAACAGCACACTCAACCAACTATAAGATGAGTTACGAAAGCGAGTGCTTCCACCAAATTCCCTGTTCGCGCTCTTGGCGCACCTAAATGTGAGAACAGGAGTACTTAATGAAAAAGTTTGCCTTTCTTGATTTTTGACCAAGTGCCCTCCACTACTACGCAAGAAAATTTGATCATTTTAACCACTTAAATTCTGCATAGTGAGACAAAAGTAAAACGGAACGTTACCTTCAACTCATTTCAATGGTAACGCTGGTACAGTAATACACAAAAAAGGTGAGCTTGCGTTTTCAGCAGTGAGTAACTTATATACCTTGTCGGATAAAAATCTGGTTGACATCAAGCAGCATCTCGCAGCCTTCCACAATTTGCCGCTCAATGGAAAGATTTTTGCGAATATTCTCAGTTTCACTGACCTCGTCATGCATCACCTACAAGAAAATAAGCACCATAGTCTATAAATAATCGCAGTTTTCACATGACGTAACGGCTGCCATGTTGGCATCTCCAAACAAACAAATGGCGGCTATGTTGGTGTCCCGATCTAATCCGGCCTCCGGGAATTGAACTCTATTATTAAGTAAAAACATGGCTGTTGATCACATCAGTGTAAACCAACAATAGAAGATATGAAAGTCATATTTTTAACCTGCAGAGAGAACATCTGAGCGCTTACTTAAAGGAGAACCGAAGGCTAGAAGATCTTTTTTTGTGTGTTTCCTATTATTGTCGAAATATAACGTCTTTTCCCTAAAAAAAACACAGGAAAAATCCTTGAAAAGCTTTGAATTTGCCCGAAAACCTTGGTTGTTTTTCCAATTCGAACGCTCCAATTTTGTTTGCTTTTTCTTCCGGTTACCTCCAAAAAAGGAATGTCTGCCGCCATGTTGTGACATCATTGTGCACAACACAAGCAAGCAGCTGGGTTTCACCAACTGTGTTTTCACTGAAATCTTCTGTTATCGTGTAAGTCTCAACATAGCACTCCGCTTTCTTCGTCGTTAATACACGTAAGTTTATAGCAGGACTTGATCCATATTTTTTCGAACCAATGCGAGAAAGTTCAGGATCCGAGGAAGACTAAGGAAGGGGAAATACGACTTGGTGCAGCTGTGATTTCGCGTGAACTGGGAGTCCGGGACAGCAAGAAAAGGAATGTATCTGCTGCTGCGAGATAGAGGAAGCTATGACCAAAATCTCAGGTGAATTGATTGTATTCAAAAGGTAATAAAGACAACTTGATTACTACGAGATTCTGTTGGCTGCTGTTGTTTTGTCTGTCATTTCGATTCACTTTGACAAACTTTAGTTTACTGACATCCAGTGATACTCATAGTTCTTAACTAACAAATCTACATATAAACTTAATATCTATTTAACTTAGATGTGCCAGAAGATCAAGCTATTCGTTGTGTAACGCAGCATTCTAGCTTTTCGACCATGTGATAAGTGCTACAAACTGCCATCGTGGGTCTGAGTCAAGCACATGGATTGTGAGCGCTGCGAGAAATGAACAACATGTATGTAAACACATAACTCTGTTCGTAGTTTTGAGAATTTTCAAATTTAAATTAAGGACGGTGCCTACTATTGTTATTGTGCATACGTTCTGCGCATCTCGAGATACTCCAATTCACCTTTATCACGCGGTGGCCATTTTGGAGTCCGTGGGGAATAAAGGCTTTGTCTTTGCATTGTCTTTGCCCGTCCAGCCTCACACTGAATGAGAGGTTCGACGGGCAAAATCTTTTGTTTGGACATTGAGTGATATGGGTCTATTTCCTATGGGTGGTGCTTATCAATACAGGGATATTTTTGCGCGGTTCAAAACCATGCAGAGAAAGCAGAACTTAGCAAGTGCTCTTGGTATCCAAAAAGAAAATTGGGGGTAACCATGTATTTTTCAGAGATAATTATGCTTCAATTTGGAAAAGAACGCCATACATTGCTTTGTATTTCAAAGCTTTTTACAAATATTGTTGATTAATTATCTTCGAAAAATGCGTGGCTACCCTCAATTTTCTTTTTGGATTTCAATAACACCGGCGCCGGGTTTGCCAATGAAATCTCCCGAATAAAGAAAACATAGCTTAATAACTGGGTGTAAATGGAATCGATGGAGACACACAGTTAACATTTCATCAATTACATGTAATTGTCGCATTGACCGCTGTGGCCACGACACCTTCAAAACAGGAGGGTTCGAAATGATCCGAACAGATGTGACAGTGCTGGATATTCGGATGACCCATTCTCTGAGAAGAACTTCATTTTAAACAGGGAAACGATGAAAACTTATAACTTTTTTTGGTGTCTGAGAGTTTCATTAGAACACTTACAATAACGCACTGAACCATTCTTCAAGTTTCCCGTGTTCAAACAAGTGTGCGCAATGACGTCACGCTTAGGTCCCAGTACAGCCAAAATGGCGGACTTCCATCGAGTGATCAATACGGATCTCTCTGGCCTCATAAAGACGTCAAAATGTAAGGAACCTCTCAAAGACTCAAATGTTTCCTTTTAATAAGTCAGGCACTACAAATTTGGCGAAGGAAAGAGCGAGGCTTCCGGGTAAACATTCGATCAAACATTGAGAAGAGTCGGAGATTTAGCTCGCGAAATGCGAAAAAAATACAGAGTTCCTATCTGGAATTTACGTTTTTCCCAGAAGAAGAGAAACTACAGTTGTTGAATGGAAGCTGCCCTCGATAGTTTCGCACATTTGGGGTTGTTACTTCGGTTAACACATCCATATGCCGTGCCATACTTTCCACGATAAAATTAGGCCAGACAAACCTCAAATTAGTGGAAAAAAGCGAAGAAAACAGTCAAGAAGCAAGAAATCACAGAGTCCTTCGATAAAAACATTCTCACTTTGACCCGAAAGCCTCGTTTTCGCCCCTTCTGAAAATAACACCGCTGAGACGTGAATTCGCTTTTTTCCCATCCCCATAATGCAATACGTTTTGGGGGGGGTTCTTTACATAAAAACAATACAAAATTATTTACTATTGGGACTGTATCATGCTTCAATGAACTGGATATCCATTGTTTTAATGCAAATAACCCCCCAAAATGAATTTTATCATGGGATTTGTAAAAATAGCGAATTCTACTCTTTGATTGCACTCCCGTGATAAAACGGCTACGTTGGCTCCAATAGAAAAATGGAGCCCTATTTTAAATAATAATAGAGTCAAAATCCTAAAAGCCATTTTCGCTATTGTATTGTGACGTCTGATGCAATCAAAGAATAGCATTTTAAATATTTTGTAAATTTTTGCAGCTGTATTTAAGGCAGACAAGGCTTTACAGAGGCTTACCGTGGAGAGGTCTTCCAGAACGCTCTGGGCATACTCCAGCGTATTTCTTTCCACGTGATCATGAGGAGTGAGGGCAAGAAGATCATGTAAGGTGATAATGTATGCAGGGACCTTAAAAAAAATACAAAAGCAATGATACAGTAATGTTCAGTTGAGTTAATAAGATTTTAGATATTTTGCCAATCAATATGTGTGGTTATGCCACACAACATTAATCTTGGCATTTCTTTCTACCGAAAGTTAATCATTACATTAGAACACCTCGCATAACACTTCACGACCAAAGCCAAAAACAAAAAGAAAATATCACTTAAAACCACGATTCAGTAATCAAGTGGGCATTAAACGTATTTATTACGTCAGTTTTCTCTGAGGAAACTGTTTAATGTTTTTTTATGGACTCTGCATGTCGAGTTCGTTGGCTGAATCTACTCGGAAAGAGGGCGGCCAAACAACTGAGCTTCATACTTAAAGTCACACTTTGTGCTGGATATCAAAATTGGGATTGTATCTGATTACCCTTGCATTTCCGGATATAAAGTGGAGAGAATGGTCGATACGAAAACTGGGAACTGACGAATTGTGCGAAATAATTATTTTTATATGTGTGTAATATCGCAAAAGAATATCAAAATGTGTTTTCCACATTATCAAAGAAGAGACATCAATTTTACAACATCTTATGTAACATGACAAGCAGGTGCAAACATAAGGAAAATTACGATGTCGGGAAATAAACTTTATACTGTAAGGGCCAAATTATACCAAACATGATTGACGCAAACTGCTAGCAATGAAAATCAAAGTCGCAGAAAAAAAACACATTGAAAGATTTAGAGCAGGAAGAACAATGATACTACGAGAAGAAAAAAAGGCCACATCACTTCTTTGTAATTAAGTTTCTCCTTCACTCAAGTTTCGAGTGAATCGCTTTATTGAGGTCACCGTAAACAAAAACTATGCCATTACCAAAAAAAACAACTGATGGTCATGAAAGTAAGAATCGAACCCTCAAAACCTCGAACGTATTTGTAAGCTGTCTAAAAATGAGAAGCAAATAAAAACCTGGAAGTAATTTAATTGAAGTTTTCGTCAAACGATTAATTCTAGCATTCAACCAGGCCGAGGAAAACACACAAAGACAAGAAATCACAACATAAATCGCAACATGGCACCGGTGTTAATGCGTATTTGAAAAAATATGAAATGAAAATAAAAAAGACAAGCCAGTTTTATGCTTATTCGACGAATCGATGCATAAACAGTAGTCTTTTGTAGAGAATGTATCCGTGTACTTACTCGTGCGAATTCCAAGTAGTACCACTAAATCCGATACACCAAAGAGAGCCAAAACAACTCTTCAAATGTAAAGATCTTTGGACTGCGATGTGAAAATCGATCGTCAAGTCACCAGGAAAGACTATGGAATGGACAGTCAAGCCACAAATAAACAACGGTCACATTTCTAGCCTTCAAACGCGTTTCACGTTTTAAATTCATAACAAATTTGTTATCAATTACAAAAAAGTCACAGACTTACGACTTACGTAACAAACAATACCGTTTATGCAACAAAAAACATCGACAACTTCATGAAAAGGAAAAAAAAATCGCGGGATTGGATTATCGGATTAAAATTCGATATCTAATTCTTTGTTAAGATCTAAACGACAAGAATTCAATTTCCCTGCAGGGCCATACATTGAATTGGCATTGAATGAATAACTTTCGTAGCGTCGGATGAACCAGGAGGTTCAATCAGTTAGTCATCCATTAGGCAAAAAAAAAAAAACAAACGCACCATTAAAAAACGCTTTTAAAAGGAAATGCAAGAAACGTTTAGCAAGTGAAGAACTTATGTAATAGCCAAGCGAAAAGGGCTGAAGAAAAAAAACACTTTTGTTTCGATGTTGATTACATAGTAATGAAAAATACTCCATTCTGACTGGCTGCGAGAAATGCAGTTTCCAGGTAACAGAGTGCAGAAGAGTTATAGAAGTAATATACCAAGCATTCTGATTGGTCTATGAAAAAAAAACTCAGACGGCCAATTAAACACGAGCCCTGGATAGCGCAATTTATGGCGCAATTGGTGCATTAGTTGTGCTCAACCATTTCGAATGTTATTTTTCCATGTATATTATTTAATACGAAATCACATGAGTTTCCTCGTACAATTTGGAATAACTAAGCACTTGCAATTTTTTCAAAGACTACAAATCGCACTCGCCAATTTTGTTCGTCTTTGCAAAAATTTACTGGCCATGCTAATTTATTGCAAATTGCACGACAAATCATACGATTACCAATAGGGAGTTTAAGAAACCACAACGGCTACGGCGACGAAAACGTCACTTCACTTCGTGCATGCCAGGTTCTTAATGTCCCAGCTATCATGAAGCGGAATTTTAACGAAAAAGGAGCGACAAACGAGAAAAAAATCTGTTTTTGTTATTTTTGCAGTGTTATATAGAAACAGGCTTCAGCTGAACACAGCACTGAGATGACAGGAAAGGAACTTTATTCAAGTGTCTAGTCGTTCTAGCGCTGGAGCACTAATTGGGTACACTGCAAAACTGAAATTAACAATCAACGTTCATAAAGTCAAATGTTGGTTTTTGAGGAGAGGGGAAAACCGGAGTACCCGGAGAAAAACCTCTCAGTGCATGGTGCACAGTAGAGAACCAACAAACACCGAGTCTGGGAATCGAACCCAGGCCGCATTGGTGGGAGACGAGTGATGTCACCACTGCGCCATCCCAAGGTACCCACAGGTACGCGCCAAATCAAGGTTACTGCCTCGGTTACTCAGTTATTGGGATCTTAAGATTTCTTTTAATTTAGTCACTCATATGACGACACAAATACACTATCTACACTGCATTACACAACGTAACTACAGACATGCTACAATGTATTACCTCTAGTATGACAAATTACATTTTCACACTGACTACATTAACGAAGTCCCCCGCATAAAAGAATCAAATAAAACCCAGATTACTAACACACATTGTGCAATAAGACTTTTATCTTATTATAGGAAATTAAAAATGCACGTTGACAACGCGAAGAAAATTCACGTTACACTAAATTAACGCGATTTTTTCTAAAGTTGAGTTTACATTGCATTAAATTAACGCGAATTTTTCGATAACCAACTTGCTTTACTTACTGCGATTTTCATAATTCTGCGAACTCGCACTTTACATTTCTGAACGCCACACTGCGTTTTGGCTTTCGTTAATAAAACCTTCCAAGACAAGTCCACGGATCAGTGTTTCTAAGTTTTTTTTACAGCCGAAAATTTTGAAGCCTAACTAGACCCTATCAATTCAAAAGATCTTTCAAAGCCTCTCAGTTTGTTGCAGTAATACGAAATTGCTGCACTTACAAAATCTCAACATACATATGTCTCATGGAGAAAAAGAAGCATTTACAGTAGTTAGCTTTTAGGGTTGCTCAAATGGATCTAGTGAGGAACTAATATGGTTTTGTAATGAAATAAAGATGCTTTTAAATAACAATGTTGTATAATGGCGTGCATTAAATTTACATCGACAATAATTAAGAAACATTAAATTAACGCGAATTTTGTAAAATTTCCTATAATAAGGTATACTTAGAATTACGTAAACAGTGTACATATATAGTACTGCCCACTTGCGATAATAACTTGACAGAGATTGATGTGCAGTTGCGATTTCTTTGAGAATTTCAAGTTTCTCTTGGGTCTATAAGTAGAAAAAAAGCTCAGAAAGTTTTATTCACCTCCGCGAAGGCTTGTTCAGAAAATGCGAATATTTTGCGATTGATATGCAATGCCTGCCAATGATTTGTCCTATCATACCAGCCTAAAGTATGTGGATAACTTTATGTTTCCACCTTTTTTCACCAGCAGCCAGTTTTGTGAAAAGGTCCAAAATTTGACGGTGGTAACACATTGTCAACTTATCAGTGAGTGACTTAAAGTTTGGTCCTCGGCGTTACATAAGTTACAAGTAGAGTCTCCTGTAAAGTTGTCCCGAGAAAGTGTGGCGCGGGTTGCGAACACATTACAAATCCCTTTGTATTGAAACATTATCTCCACTTCGAAGTGAAACGGCCATGTAGACGAGAAAGTCGCATTTTATGTGCGAGACCGAGGCACGCATAATTAGAATTTCCCGCATTCATTTCACTTCACCTCCTGGACAGTTTGAGTACTTTGCACTACCGCGTAACTTCTACCCTGCGAGCGGAGTCTCTTTCGATCTTCCTAGATAAGTCAGGATGAGGAAAGTAGACTCTGCTCGCCGCAACCACATTCCGTATTGAGCATGCGTTAAAAATTTAAATGTATTCGGTGTCAGTCACGCGTGACCAGTAGCCACAAAAGCACAAAACGAAAACAAACAGTCGGGATATTTTCCAACAAATGAATGAAGGAGGTAGTTTCTAAAGAATCTGTGGTGCTGCGTCGGTGGGGAAGAAGTATACAAAAATTTGGTTTTATCAACGGAGTTGATAATGTAAATTGGCCACCGTACAGAGATTCTAAAAGCTGACGTTTCGAGCGTTAGCCCTTCGTCAGAGCGAATCGAGGAATTATGGGTTACGTGTAGTTTATATAGTAGAGTAGGAGCTACGCTATTGGTGGTAACATGGCAACGTGAAAAATAGGAATATATTTGTTAAATGAAAAGCGTTCGTTAATACCGTGAGGATTGAGGGTGGAAGATGAATTTTTGTTCTAGATTCTTGCGGCTTTCCGTCGTACCTAGATGTAGGGAAAGGCCGCAGATAGCCATGTGTTTTTTGGAGTGGTTAAGGAGATTAAAATGACGAGCGACTGGCTTAGATGCATCTTTGTCATTCTTCTCAACATCGCGAAGGTGTTCGCGGAATCGGTCACCTAGTCGTCTACCTGTCTCGCCAATGTATAATTTATTGCATAACGTACAGGTTATGCAATAAATGACATTTGCGGAGGTACATGTGACACGATCGGTGATCTTAACAGATCGCTTAGGTCCCGATATCTTGCTAGTGTTAACAATGAAAAGACAAGTTTTGCATCGTGAGCGCGCGCATTTGAAAGTGCCGGGTTGCTCGTTAGTTTTGAGCGCGCTTCTAACTAAAAAGTTGCCTACGTTTTTGTCGCGTTTGAATGAAATAAGTGGAGGTTGCGAAAAGATTCTACCAGTCTCGGGATCATTTTTGGAGTAATTTAAAATTATTAAGAACGAACACTTTCGCAATGTTGAGAAGAATGACAAAGATGCATCTAAGCCAGTCGCTCGTCATTTTAATCTCCCTAACCACTCCAAAAAACACATGGCTATCTGCGGCCTTTCCCTACATCTAGGTACGACGGAAAGCCGCAAGAATCTAGAACAAAAATTCATCTTCCAAATCGGCACCTTTAATCCTCACGGTATTAACGAACGCTTTTCATTTAACTAATATATTCCTATTTTTCACGTTGCCATGTTACCACCAATAGCGTAGCTCCTACTCTACTATATAAACTACACGTAACCCATAATTCCTCGATTCGCTCTGACGAAGGGCTAACGCTCGAAACGTCAGCTTTTAGAATCTCTGTACGGTGGCCAATTTACATTATCAACTCCGTTGATAAAACCAAATTTTTGTATTTTCCAACAACTCTGGCAAACACACGACAATCAAGGAATCATTTCATTGGAAACTCAAGATAGTCCATAATCTTAAAATACCATTTCATTTTTTTACTGAAAAATTTATAGGTTTCTGTCAGACTAGTTTCTGTAACCGACACACACAGGAAAAACTCATGGGAATTCTAGTAACAGTTAAAATTGCCACGCTGTTGTAAATTTCAAAATATTGTTGACGCGTGGCGATTGATCATGCGCAAAAATCAAAAAAACAGGTTTGACAAGTCGAAACTGGACT
>NC_090884.1:22610534-22615534 GCF_036669925.1 Montipora capricornis | reverse complement strand
TTGTTTTTTAGATCAAACCTCTTTACTTAGGCCAGTCACGTGACAGACACAAACACTGAAATAAACCAATTATCATAAAGCAAATTTCTGCGACCGGAGAAAAGCGGAATAAAGGCTGCAACCAAGTCATGATTGGTCTTGCTTCTGCCAATGATTGGCTGAGAAGGTGGTCCATATGTTAGCTCATCATCACAAAATCTTAACAAACCAACAGACAAACGGATATATTGTACATACTGCTTTCAACACTCAATTTAACATTTAAGTTTTCAATTTTGAAGTCCATATTAGAGTCAATATAGCTTAACTTTTATTTTATAGAGGCTACAAAATCCATTAAGGTGATCAGTTCTCAACATACTTCAATGCCCAATACAATATTAATTTTAATTTTACTGTGGAAGTGTCACCAAGTTTACAAAGAGTTTTCATTTGATTTTTGAGTTTGTTTTTTACTCTATAAAAGAGTTTTCATTTGGGGTTCATATAGGAGACACTTAAGTGCTACTACGACCAAAAAATCATTTCTTCTTTTTCTTTCAAAACACGAAGTGACCCAAGTTATAAGCCTTGATTTAAAAAAGGCACCTGTTTATTTTAACAGGAATTTTCCTATTTAAGGGTCCACCATTACTAACTTTGAAATCTTGAGAGAGCTGGATTGAGGAGAAATTGGCATCAAAGATTCACGCACATGTACGTGACTGAATTAATATGCAGCAAGGCAGTTTCGGGCTTTCAGACTTGTAAACTCGAGTTTTGCATATATAAGAAGCTGCATTTACATGCTGAAATTTTAAGCTAGTGAATAAATGATGTCACTTTTCCCTAGATACAACCCTCTGTGGTCCAATTGGTCAGTTAAAAACTCACACTCAATGTAAAAAGCCTTTGGATAAAAATCAAAGCTCAAAAATTTTGGCCATACATGTACAAACACACTTTCAAAATCTGAAAGCGAAAAAGGAGGTGAGTTTTTTTAATCATAGTAGCACTTTAAAAGATGAATATAATAGGATCTTAATTATGTAAACATTAAATGCATGGCAAGGACTTCCAAGTTAAAATATTCTAAAAGTTAGTCATGATTTTCAGTTGACAAGGGTTAGTACAAAAATTGTCCGGATAGAAATTATTGAAAATAAGCAATTTTCTCAGGAGACTGTTAACCAAATCTTGATAACTGCATACAAAAAGATTAACTTTTCATTAACTTGTTTTACACGTCTTAAGGCAGGGATTAAAATATCATTTATCTGAAATCAAGTTTGATGACATGAATGGTTATTTTGAAGTGCTTATTGCCCTTATCTGGATAATTTAAGCGACTGTCTCATACAGACACATGAAAAATTCACAGTTGTATATTACCTTCTTGATATTTTTTATTTCTTCACTCTCTTCCTCTCTTGCCTCAACTGTCTTTTGCTTTCGAAGAGTTGCAACCTAAAAGCAAATCTCTTTATTACTGAGTAATAAAACCCTCACAGTTGCTACTAAAATATGTCCCAGAGATTGCCAGCTGAAATGTAAACAAATTATTGGCTTGCAGACAAGTCTAACACAAACAAAACTTTTCAGTCAAGGATGTTATTTTCCTAAAATCCAGCTGGAAGAAAACTTAACCATTAATTTTTTTTAATTTTAGGATTGCAATAAAAACTTTTTTATTCAAGTTTCAGTGCTGATCTTTAAATTTAATTCACAGTAAATGAATTGCAAATGAAACATGCTACCCAATTTACCCAATTTTACACCATGTGACAAAATCAGTGTGTTACAAGGAATAAGGTAACAAACATTACATGGATACAACTGCAGAACATGATCAAAGCTTAAGGTACAGTGAAGTGAAATTTTTCATAAAGTAATCTGACTGAAGTCTGGTGAACAGCACATGTCTTGGAAAGCCAAAGGCTAAGTATGACCCATGTATAATGAAAGGTATCCTCCATGAACAAAGCACTCCACAGTTTACAATCCCTTGAAATCAAGCATGGAAAACTGATAGAATCTTAGCTCAAATGTTGATTTTAATGTGGGTTCCAACTTAAAGTGGTACTACGATGAAAAAATCAAATCTTTATTTCCTTTGAATTTCAAAACTATTTTAACAAAACACTCAGTTTTAAGCCTTCATTTCAAACTCCTTATTTGACATAGCCACCGATCCAGAAAACTCAAACTCTGATCTTTTTCCTGTTGGTCCAGAGCTTTCTGCATCAATTTCTTCTTCAGCAGGCTCAGCTAGTATTGTGCTTGGTTCATCCTTGGGCCCCAGTTTATCTCTACAATAATTATTATAAATTGCTTCCAT
Organism: Montipora capricornis; assembly: GCF_036669925.1. Lineage (NCBI taxonomy): Eukaryota > Metazoa > Cnidaria > Anthozoa > Scleractinia > Acroporidae > Montipora > Montipora capricornis. The sequence continues at coordinate 22,613,217 of NC_090884.1, read as the reverse complement.
CGTCAATGCAATTCACCCACTCCTAGCTTGACTCAGGATGTCTCAATGATCAACCACTACACCACTCACCTATGTTCAGGTTTTTTTATTTTTATTTTTTTTTTGCCAGGCCCGTTTGCCAGTGGCATCTTCTACTGCACAATTACATGTACCATCTTATCCAGGCATAGGTAGGCCTATTTTGGTTCCTTCTTCTGTTAATATGTCCGCCTTGCCAACAATGTTGCTCTTTGCACCTTTTTTCCCTCAGTTCATTGCCCCTGTCCTCCTTGCCATCCCTTCAGAAGACGCTCACTGCAGGGGCTTCAGCTCCACCCTGACCAGGCCTTAGTTTCCTTTGGGCCTGGGTTTTCCTTTGGGCTGCACTTTAACTCTGGTGCTTCCTGCATTCTTTGCGGAGGGGACAAGCCATTTGCTTACGAACGTCCTGAAATCGTTGATGCATATGTATCAAACAAAGGTGCTGTGGGACATGTCACTGCTCCCTTCCTTTTCCCTCTGGTTTCTGGCTTGCTTGTTGATGGATGAAGGGGGCAAATCTGGTGGGTCGTCTTGTTCTGTACATGTCCTCTTCTACTGGTGCTTGTGTTTGTGGGCAGCATCATTGGGATTTCCTGCAAATGTGGTGGCGGGGAGGGGGGGGGGGGGCCTGATGGCCAAGCTTGGTATTGGGTCCACATGTCCCAAGATTGCTGTTTACCCCTGTGACCAATGCCTTCTTGGCATGAGGTGGCAGTTGGGGTGTTGTGTGGACCTGACATTCCCTAAATAAGTCAAGGGTCTACCCCTTGTATCTTCAGCTATGTGGCCAATCTTGTTGAGTGGATTCCTGGGTATGGTTACCAGATGTCTGGTCTTTTGCATTACCTGGGTGGTTGTATCGCAGCTGGACCTCCCGGCCCTTCCAGGTGTGGGAAGCATTTGTCAGTTATTTCTTCAGTTTTTACAGCTCTTGACTTACCTCTCCACCATGCAAAGAGGGTGGGTCCTACCACTTGCATGGATACCTTGGACATCAAACTTGATTCTGTCAACCAATTTGCCAAATGACATAATGGATCCTTTATCTTCTCAGTCATTGGTCTTTGTATTGGAGGTGTACCATAGGACAACTGCAGTCCCTTAGTAGCTGCCTGCGTTGTGTTGCTGGGGTGGTATGGCTTGGTTGTGCCTTTATTCATAGCATGGTCAGTTTGCAACGGTGTGCCCTCGTCTGTCGCATGCAGGTAACTCTTTCTCATAGTGGTCTCAGTCCATGTCAGCGTTCCTCCTGGTTTGGGCAGGTTGTGCTTTTCCAATGTAGGAGTGGGTCTTAAACTCTTGTACCGCTATGGTCCCCGATGTTGTACATCTCGTCCGCTCACTTCTAGTGGCAGCTGCCAGGCATAAATTTCATATTAACTGCTCAGCACCTGGCTGTTTTGGAAGCAGGGTCCCTAATGCCTTTTCTCGATTTCATTGGCAGGCATTTCGTCAACTGTCCCTGCATGGTGACCGCCAGCCTACAGTCATCTCACCGCCCTTGTGGCAAGCGTTCACTTGCCAGACCTGGGGAGGGCCTGCCTTGCCCTGGTGGTCCAGGGGTTGGCTTCTGCTGTGCCATTGCATTTGTATTTGCCATTGCTGCATATTGCCTGGCAACTGTGTGTTTGCTATGGCTGGTGATATTGCTGGCATTGCAACAAAACCTGTTTTTCATTTAACTTGCTTTGGCTTTTGTATAATGCCATTGTATTAGCCTTGGCTTGCTGCTCTGGGCCCCACACTCTTCTAGCTGGAGTTGCGGGTACTGGTGCTTGGGGTGTTGTTTTGCAATAAGGATGGTTTCATGGCCTCCAGTCCACAGGCCCTCCTCTCTCCAAGCACATGCTTGTTTGGTGGATGCCCTTGGGAGGTGGACTGCAGATCGGTTGCCATGGTGACCTCCTTGCTGCCAAGGAGAGTGCTGCCTCCTCTCTTGCTACCTTTACGCCACCTACCCTATAAATTGGCCTTAGGCTAGTGTTTTAAAGGAACATAACAAATCAAGATTTCATAAATACATGTAACTCATGTACAAAGGTTTATTTGCACAGGGGATTTTTGTCGCAGCAACTTAATGCAAAGTTTGCTGCACTCGGGTCGAAAGTCAAAAATTGCATGTGTAAACCGGGTGCGATTTCAATGCAATTTTACATCAATTTTTCACTGCAATAAACTGCAATTTGGGTGCAACTCAGAGAAACACAGTACCTTTGAACAGCAGTTTCTCTACAGTGCAGACACAAATGCTGTGTTTTCAAAGCAGCAGCTCATGTGTTGTTCAGATTTCTTTGGTTTTGGAAAAGTATGAATATTGCGGAAGACATTGGTGTTGCTCCTGCTTGTTTGTGTATCACCAATTCTGTAATTATAGCTCGGAGAAGACGATAAAGGAGCGAAAGAAACTCTTCAAGTCTGGTATTACTGTTAAACAACGGCTCCTCCAGTAGATGTAAGTACTGAGCTTGCCTCTCTCCTTTTCGATAAGTTCATGTCAACAAAAAATATTTTCAGTGAGAAGTTTGGAAGAAAGTTTTTAAATTAATTGAATGCAACACCCTCTGAACAAACATTTGTCTTCAAAGAGAAGTAGACTTTAGTTCAAGAAGCCATTGGATTCTGTGTGCAAGCAAGTGGTAACAAATTAAACCCGTGGGAGATG
>NC_090884.1:22595534-22605534 GCF_036669925.1 Montipora capricornis | reverse complement strand
CAGGCCATGACTTTAAATTGTCATGGCAAATCATGTACTCAGTAGATTCTGTCTCTGGAATTGAGACAGTTATTCTTTTCAAAAAATATACAATCAAATGAAGTAGAATTTTTTTTTAGTTGCAATGACTAAAGAATTTGTTTTGCAACAGCTCCAAATTGTTACTGAGACCAGAAGCTCAGAAGTTCTTGTTGCAAGAACTCCATCCCTGCCATAGAATTTATTTACATACTTGGTGAAAGCCAAGTTTTGGCCATTTTGGCAGGAAGTGAGCACAATACAGCTGCATGTACACAAGTAGAGATCAGTTAGCAAGATTCTTTATTTTGGAACTAATGCATGGCTGTAGTCTTTCTAAAAACGGTGATTGATTCAAAGCGAAACATCATGCATGCCGAGTTGATAGCACATGAGTTATATACATTAGCCATTCTTTTCACAAAAACAAAAACATTATTGAATGGACTATCAAGTGGTCCATGCACTTGCAAATTTACTGCAACAAACAGCCCATAACATTTACATTCCAAACTGCCAACAGGACAAACAGGACAACGATCATGTTTAATAAAAACTTAAATAATTTATATCAGGTTTGTGAAACATACTACAGTGTATAATAGCTTCTCGCCAAAAACACAAATAGTTTGAAGGCCAGCTATAAATGGAACCAAATTTACCGAGAGATAGGAGCCACGGTCCTGAGATAATCACAGCTCTATAGGTGCCTGTGTGGGGTCCTTGAACAGAAAATATGTCACCAACATGAACAACTTAGGTGCCCATTATGCAACAGCCTTGATAAGCCTTGATCCCATGTGCCATTAACAGTTTCATCACCAGAGAATGTTTGAAAGAACTTTAAAGGTACTTATTGCTTTTTATGATCCTGAGCCTGGCTAATACTGGGAAGCCCACCTTTTTTGAGATACCGACAGCAACTCCCTTTTGACATTTAACTTGTCTTCACACAAACACATTAATAATTTATTTATATTGCTAAGTATCTTTTCTCCATTAGAGATGAGTACTTAAAAAGTCTGGGAGAGTCAATACAGTCCTAGCATGCAAAATGAACCCTTCGGTTGCCATCTATAAGTCGCAAAAACATTGCATGCTTAAGCTCCAGTATTTCAGAAAGACCATGACTCTTAATATCATTATGGGCTTATGACTGAAGAGTTAATTTATAATATTATTTTCATTTATTTAGTAATAATTAAAAGAATTATGAAAAACTCAAATCAGAATTACATCCACTGAAAACCCCAAAAAAGCAATAATATTCTGCAAACGGCCTTATTCTTGTATTCTAGCTACATAAATATCAACGACAAATGGTACTCCAGGACACTTTAGCAATACTAAATGTAACAAATGGGTAGGCAAATTAGAAAGTCTGTGGAGAAGGCCATTTATGCAATAATAATAATAATATTATTATTATTGTATCCTGCCAACATGCAAGTAGAACCTGAGGCTTAAGTTTCAATGTTACGTTCATTCAGACAATTACTACTAGATATAGCAAGTAATGATAACTTTAAATGAGGAGTTTTCTCCACACTGTTTAAAGCACCAATTTATTTATCATAGGTTAAGAACTGATTTTAGAGTTTTTCACAGATTGGAGCATCTTGGACTAAAATAAAGTTTAAGTTTTCAAGAGGTAACAGTATCTTTTACTACTTAATACAATATAGAGGAATTCCCTTGAAGTTACAACCTTTCTCTTAAAGTTTGCCACAACCAAGTCTGATTCTATACAGTACCTGCAGTTTGAAATAGCTTCAATCCATGCAACACACTCATCATCTGTACTTGTCCTCAATATGAATTGTTGCCGTCCATCTACTGTTGGTATGCTGACAGAAAGACAGTTCTAAAAATTGAATTAGAACATATTTATTTTTGGTTTTCTTTGATTTTATTTTCATGTTTCAAAAAAGCTGTTTTTATCTCACACTCTGAGTGGTAGCTTTGGTACACAAATTATAATGATAATTATTATAATGTGGCTACCACAGAAATGACATCGTCAACATAATTATCATTTCCAAAATAAAGGTTGAATTGGTGAAATAGCCAAAGCCCATTGTTCAACATCTTCCATTACCATGTTGGCAAATAACGGAAGATATAGGAGAACCCATAGCGTTCAGATATATTGACAATGTCATTTCTGCGGTATCCATAAATGAAGCAGAATGCCTTTTATCACATTTAAATTTGGTTGAGCCGTCTATCCAATTCACTATCGAATATGAAAATGACAGACATTTGTCTTTTTTTATGAACCATAGAAGTCTAAAAACAAGGCTAATGTTTGCCGTAAACTCTGCACACTGACAAATATATTTCTTTCGACTTTCATCACCCTATTTGCCACAAAAAGTCAGAAACTGGAACCTAATGCTCATGAGGGGTGAGTGTCTTCCATCGTCTTGGGATTCTAAAGCTAAAGTGTGTCAGTGTTCTAAAGGTTAATAGTTACCCAAAAACTTTCCTTCGAAACTGCTTATTAACCCCAAATACTCCTATATGTGATTCTTTGGTGGAGGAGGACAGCTACTGGTCTTGCAGCCATCTCCTACCTCCAAGGCATTACGGAACCTATATATCAAAATAATTTTGGCTAGCCACAACACCAAAGCTGCCCAAAAACCTTTTCAGAAGCTGAGTCATATTTTCTTTAAACCTAAGGATTCAGCACTACTAACACTGTGTATACTATTCCTTGCATGACTGCAAACATGAGTATATTGGACAAATAAAACATTGGGTCTTTAATCGTAACTTAAACATAACTCATTTTGAGCCAGAGTAGCGTGAAAAATATGTTTCAATTTTAATACACTTGTACTGGTATGTAGTTTCCTCATCCTTTTTCTTTAATATCTAGTATTAATGAAATTGTTTTTGAGTTGTCATTGGAGGGAATCTTCTTTTCAATATCCTATACATTATGACAAAAATTCATTTCGTCAATTACTTTACTAATCAAATTAATAAGTCACGAGATGCTTCTTCCTCTACACTTGTATTGCTCGTCACTGTTTGTGAGTAAAAATGATCTTTTTGTTGTTCTACTGCATAAAGTGATTACATTGTCAACAAAAATAGGGAGATAAAATTTATCTCCCTATTTTTGTAAACAAGTTACAGCCTGAAGTCTGTTCGTCACCTCTTTTGCTAAGTGAAAATCTAAAAGGGTTCTTTTTCAAAAAATAACAGGAACATTTTAACAATGTGTAAGTCTACCTACTGACAAAATAAGTTGTCTGAATCTGACTGAGAAGGCTATGGCATGTGGCTTAAATTAATACCTGCACAGTCAGTAAAGAAACCTTTCCTACTCACGAGAAACACTCCTGGATGCACAAGAGCAGCACAATTTTTTGCATGTTACTCCCAAAAATAAATTAATAATGGCACCACAAACGGCTGTGAATTAATAATAATATTTAAACTAAAACAAGTTGAAAAATATTTTTTAATGGCAATTCCCCATAGCAGATGGCCTGTTGCATTGTCAATTGAACAAGACACATGTAAATTACATCTTATCTGGTTAACAGATCTTGCATAAGTTTGAAGAAAAAAAATCACTTAATCAAAAAGTACTAAGTGGTCAGAATCTGTTAGACAAGGAAAGCTGTGATTGGCTCCAAAAAAAAAATTAAAAGAATTTTCAAGAAAATTATTGAGATGTGTCTTACGATTTCATTTAACATGTCTCGTATCGTTTGACTTTAAATGACGCTGAATAAATTTAACTTGTCTGAATACGTGTTATTTTGGTTCTACACCTGACATCAAGGAACTGTCATGCAGTTTTCCCAAAAATTACGAGGCACCCCTTTGAGAAATATTAACTACCTTCTGTCCGTGAAACTTATAAATTTACTTGTTTAAATTTGTAGACCGCACTGCGTAAAGAAACGAAAAGAGTTAAACTTCAGGGACCACCCTAAGAAATGAAAAACATATTTGTTCGCTTTTGATATAGGAATAGTAAATAATGTTCACAATTATCTCTCGTCACGTTTTAAAGCCATCTACGATTATCAACAAAGAATTACGTTCCCCGAGAACGTTAACGTGTGAAAAAATCCTTTAAATAAATGGAAGGAAAAAGACAATAATTAGGGAATATCCCAAAAGAACTATTCATGAACTAGACGGCGGAGACAAATGTCACAGCACTCATAAATATTGGAAAGGGCTATTTTATAAGATTAATAAGATCGATTTCATACGCGTTTCAGGAATGCTAGTTGTTGACAAATTTAGACAAGAGCTAAAAATGCGCCCCATTTCGCCCACACAGTACTTGAACCATAAGTTTCCTGTAATTTCAACGACGGGTTTAAAGAAATATTTTTATTGCAAATGTAAGCTTTAATAAGTAAAAGCAGCTCTCTTCACTTGACGAATCAAACCTAGATCATGTTCTCGCCCTTAATTTGAATACAAGAAATTCAACGGGGAACAAAAATAATAAAATGCGGCTAGTTCCGAAAGAATGAAGGCAAATTGAAATCAAATAAACCGCTTTTTAACGCGAGTGCTGGCGAAAAAATAAATGAGATTTGTACAGCCAATACAAAACCTCAACTGACCTGGTTTTCGCTGTCCTTCAGGTTTGTCAAGCATAATCTTTCACAAATTGAATGCTCCAAGTAGATAGCTCCCGCAAGTTTGGAAGAATCTTCATTCTCAAAATAAAACAAAAAATTTTGGTACAATGCACACCAGCGCTGCATCCACTTTCCAGCGTTTTCGTGGTTTTTCATGAAAACAGGTCCACTTATGGAATAGTCGTGCTTTGCCAACGAAACCAGGTGGTTGAGTTGTTCTTCGCTAATTCTCACAGAAGCGGGCATGATGATCAAGCTAAATGTGCAGAAAATTCATGAGCATCCAGCTGACGTGTTACCCACAGGTGAACTCGTATGATGACTCTGTTTATGACCAAAAGGCTATCTTCACCGGTTGTCTGCAAAAATATCCTATTTCCAGGGTAAATTTCATCTTCTGAAAAACACGAATAATGAGGATTTCAACTTGAACCAAGGATTACGAATCACACTTGGATTACTGTCATTAAATTTCTGTTTAGGCTCGAAACCTCAGGACTCTGGATCAAGCGCCTCCGAAAATAAGTTGTGACTAAAAAGGCAACTCTGCACGGTGGGGAGGGGGATAATGTTTTGAATTGTACTCAGTTCCTCCCGGTCAAAATGCTGAAAAAACCGTACCTCCCGCGTTGTTGTTTGGAGACCATTGCAACAATTTTCGACAGTTCCTCTTTCCATCTTCATTTTCCGGCTTATTACTGGGTTGCCAGTATGGCAATCCTAGTCGGAGAGTGGGTAGGATTTGTTCTAACCTGCGATCAGGCCCATTTTTAGCTTCGCCCATATGTTCTCTTATGTCGTCGCTCGCTAAAATTGGGCCTGACCAAGCTTTTGGCCGACCAAACTCGTGATCTAATTGGCTGTTGAAACGCTGGAAGTGAAAATGCCATAGTGATTGCGCGGAGCTCTCGCGAAGTCCTCGAGACTAATCCTCCATAAGTGTACGAAAAAATTTGCTCACTTTTGTTCTTACAATGCCGTGGACGGTGCAACTTCATTTTATTTGTTTAAATGGAGATATACCATCTGAAACATCTCACAACTTGTCCAGAATCGAGTTTGAATCTCTGGAACGAGTGAAATTAAAGTGATACTATGACGAAAATCGCATCTTTCCTATCTAAGTCATTTTGAAACATAAACAAGTAGTCTGCTTGAGAAGAAAAATGCTGTTTACGTTTTTCAAATATCTCTTTTCGTTCCAGAGATATTCGAGTTTTTAAAATATGCAAATTAGCCAAGTGATGACGTCATACACTCAACCAAATTTTGTTGAAATATGATGAAAAGAGATATCTCAGCCAATTTGAATCAGAAATGTTTGATTTTTTGCAGTAAGATTCTACTAAATGTTCTCCATAATATGAGCTTAACAGTTCTGTTACCATGGCATCATACTGGGTTCCAGACCTCCCCCATATTAAAAGCTTCTCTGGCCACCTTTGGCGTTCCATTTTGATATTTGCTAACAGCACATTACATGATCCAGCAAGCATATAAATATGTTAGCTCGAGTTTGTGACCTTGTTTAACATTTTTCAAGTTGAAAATCACTAACATATTGAAATCAAGTGGGTGGGGACTGGAAAAGAGTGAGTTGCCATGGGAACAACATTTTTATAGCCATAGGTGTGTTTCCTGTAGAACTATTACACTACCAAGTTTCAATGGTCTGCGCTGCAAATTGGCCAATTTAGCTCTATTTATATACTCAACGTAATATTGGGTTGAGTGTATGACGTCATCAGTCATCTCATTTGCATATTTTACAAAATTTTCAATCTTAAATATCTCCGGAACTAATGAAGATATTTGCAAACGGTAAATGGCGTTTTTGTTCTTTCATGGAATTCTATGAGATACACTAAAAAAATCAAGGGGTAAAATTTTGATCATAATACCACTTTAACGATTCCGTTGTCGAGCTCTGTGGCCATCGGGTTGAAAGTACTTTGGCACAAACTTCCCTGATGTTTTGAAAGCTAAATAGCTGGTTCTTTCAAATGGCAATGAAAGCCGATGCATATTGGTTTCCTGTATGAGACAGGGGACATATATATCAACAGGAGGAGATGCTGATAAAATCGCAAGTTACACGAATGCATGTTTTGAATAACTGTGTATCAAACGGCTTTATTTATTTACTGTACATGACACGGTTTGTTTGCACACTTCATAATATTTCCAGTTGATTTAACTTAAAACTCGCACTCCAGAAACTAAAATGGCATGTTTCCAGAGAGATCAATTGTACAACAATAAAAGAAACTTTGCGAGTCCATCTTACTGTTCGTACTCCATCAAAAAATTAACAGCCAAACTTATCATGATTTTACTGCGCGCAATTCTAGAAATACACTGCAACTGAAGATATTACCCGAAAAAATCACCAAAGAAACCTTCATGGGCAAACACGTTAAAGGAATAATGTATTTTCAAATCGTCCAACGACAAAATGCTAGGTTATCTCAATTACAAATTAAGATGTCAAGCCCAAAAGATTGCATATTCACCGGCCTTTGCCGCAATATAGTCCTCGAAAACATTCCCCATGATTTAAATGTGTTTTTCTCAAATTAAAGCCAACGGTAACTTTCGAATTCGTTTATAATATTCCTCCCACGGTAATTAACTCTGGTCAAAACAAAACAACCTCGTTCCCAGGGTCTCTCTTCTCTGCCTCCATTGTCAACGACAATGGAGGCAGAGAAGAGAGACCCTGGGAACGAGGTTGAAAACAAAATAGCGTAAATCTGCCGTCCACGCGTGTATTGGTGTAATGGAAGTAAATTTGATTGGCCGACGAAGGACATGTCAATCAATCAAAAAAAGTGGGCGGAAGGAATTTCGAAGAGGAATTTGGTCAGGCTCGCCAACTCGACGTACCAGGCGAAACTAAAATGGAACCTGATCGCAGGTTAGATTTGTTCGTTTTATTTTTTTTATTTATTTTATTTTTTATTTTTTCCGTGTCGGTAAAAGTCTTGCCTGTCACTCCCCTGGTAAGTTGTGTCTTTGTGCATAGAGCCTTCTGCGCGTATTTTCTTAGGATCGAGAGGGTAGTGGAAATGCGTAGATTTCTCTGGTGGACACAAGAGAATTAACTAAAACTTGTGGTGAAAAGAAGTTGTGAGGGAACTTGAAAATTATCAACATTTCAGCTCAGAAGTCAATGTTTCTCGCTTCTCTTTTATTTGTTATTCTTCAGAGACTGGAATGCTGTAGTTCAACACCACACAATTCAGTGCCTTCGATCTGATTTTCTGTAAAAAGTACCACAGGCAACCCAGTGTATGCTTCACGGAAGCATCTCGTTGGTAATTTGATATGGAGTAGACGTTTATAGACGCATTAGTGTGGATAGGGTTAAATACAGTGAAAATTGTTTCTGAAAAGCCGAGCAGATGAAAACTGATAAACCAGACGAATGTGTTACGTCTTCCTTTAACATTGAAGTACTAACAAGAGGTATCAGCCAGCTAATAAAGTTCATCATTATAAAGGATTATCAAACGCCAATTTGTTACACTTGTCAACGCATTTTGGCATACCACCCGACTGAATGGTAGGTCATTTCCTATCCTCAAAAAAAGAGATAGTTCAATCCTGTGATAAAGGAGTAAAAAAGGTAAGCAAGAGGCGATGTGACCAAGTGGTTACGGCTTGATATTCGCTCACGGAAGCACTGGACACAATAGAAAATCGTCCTCTGACCCCCGGCTCTGACCTCCAACTAACAAATTTCGGTCGCCAAGAATTCTTGATCTGCCTCAGGGCCGTAGCCAGTATCATGAGGCAAACCGAGGCACTTGCCTCAGTCATTTTTTTCGTGAAATTTTAAAGTAAAGCGTGATTCCAGTGTTGTCTTTCAAACTGATGTACTCGCCACTTATCATAAACACTTAAAATACCTACGAAGAGAATTTAACCACGGACGTTGCCTCAGTCATATTGTTTGTCTGGCTACGGCCCTCTGCCTCACAAGTTCAAAAAGATCACCTGGTTGTCTCCTTTCAGCAGGTTTCTAAATGTCATTGTATTTCTTTCAGCTGTTACTTTCTACAAAAGGCCATTAACTTTTAGCTTTAAACAGGGGCGTAGATAGGATTTTTCAAAGGGAGGTCACACTCTCTCACACCCAGGGTACTTACCGGTTTGTCATGTCGATATCCACGCTGTTTCTAGTGAACGTGACGATTTTTCAGATGAGTTGTGAGTGTGGAGATGAATAGTTGAAGTAAGTTGCAGGTGACATAAATTACTCTGTTCCAGTCTCACAGGTATGGTTTGTATTATGTTGTTGACTGTCACAAAGGGAGGGGGGGGGGTCATCGGCACCCCAGGGCCCCCCTGGATACGCCCCTGTTAAATATAACCGTGTGTCAATAAATGTTCTTTTTTTGTTTTATCTAGCAAGTAAGGGTAGTAAAAAGCGCTTTAACACTGACGAACATAATGCGTCGGACGTCGGTTAATTCGTTTTCTAAGTAAACTCTATTAAATGAATAAATGTATAGATGAAGCCGTGCCGCGCGTTATAAGCGAAATGGGGACGCGTGATCCTCGAACTTATCTTGACAATTTAAGCAATTGCCTCTTATAGACATGGGTGTCTATATGAGACAATTGCGAGGATCACTTCTTCCTTTCACCTATAACCCGCACTTTATCTCAATATACATTTATTTCATCCATCGAATCCTTTCACGGAAACACTTGACCTGTTCCCAACTGAGTGGCTTCATGGCTCAGTTAGTAGAGCATTGCACCAGCATCACACAGGTTGTGTGTTCCAATCCCCTTGAAACCACCTGAATTTTTCACGGAATATAAGTGCGAGGATCACGTCTCCTTTCGTAACTCTGTTAAGCTGGAAAGAAACTCAGTATCGCGCTTGGGTTCAGAATACCACTTCAGTCAATTTAAAACTCTTATTTCCATAAGAGCAAAATGGGATCAAGGGGTAAAAAAAAAAAAGAATGCTGACTGAAGAAAGCAAAGAAAAAAAAGATTCATTTATTGTGTTTACTCTAGCTACTTCTTTTGTTCCGCTCCCGGTGAAGAGCTGCTTGCCTTTGCCCAGCTTGGCCGTGATATCTCGCCTGTTTTCTCGTGCTCTTAGTCGCTCTTTTTCACGTTCAGCATCCCTTACTCGTCGCCTGCCTACTGTTTTTTTCCTCTCTCTCTCTCTCCTCCCCTTCCCTCCCCTTTTCTCTCTCTCTCTCTTTCTCTTCTTTCCTCGATGTACGACATATTTAAAAATTATTAGCCTGGTCTTTGGTTGTCTTCAAAATGTTTGCTTCTTTTACTAAAACCCAGTGCCAAATGCAAAACGCTGGCCATGCAACTCCCCGCAAAAA
>NC_090884.1:22560534-22590534 GCF_036669925.1 Montipora capricornis | reverse complement strand
TAGTAAAGAACCCCCAAAATGTATTTCATTATGGGATGGGGGAAATGGCAAATTCTTTTATTCAAAATGACCTTGTGGCATATGCAATTTATTATTATTCGGCGACCACAGTTCTCTCTCTTTTTATGTGAGATTCACCATTCCTAGTAAACAAGATAAGTTGCTCCATATTATCTTTTTTTTTTAAATTTAAATTAAATTATATTTGGATTCAATTTCTAAACAAGTACATGACCTCTTTCCATATACACGTAACAACGTCGCAAACGTTTTGCGTTGGCTCAATTGCAAACACTGTCACTTTTTGCGTTTGTTTGCGATCCTGTTTTCCATATCGATTGATTGCGTGATTGCTTTACGCAACTTGATCTTCAGTTGTGACATCATAAGAAAGGGCACAAAAATAAAAGCAGAATTAGTTTTTACGTCGTGTTCAACTTCTTATGTTGGAGTTGTTGCAAAGAAGAAGGCAGAGAGGAAGTGTCAAGAGACATCACTGATTCTGGGTCCGATACATTTTCAAGGAGCAGCGACAGCTGCAGCATAGCCAGTATCAAATTATACTATAGGAACTGGCTCTTTGTGATCAAGAACTTTACTACAGATATATTTGGCGGGGTATTCCCTTACGATATTTATTAAATTCAAACTGTCTTCAGGAGTATCCTCATTGCCACAATCGTACTTGGACGCCATTTTCATTACACTAGTCTTATACTTGCCTCTAATTTGCCAAAACGTATCACATGCACAAAAATTTCGTTCATTTATCACATTAACAATCAGAAACAGATCCTCACTTTTGCATTGCTACTCGTCGCCAATAAGATGTAACAATAGAAAATTTTCTCTCTCTTGCATCTTGTTAATGCTATCATCGGCATCACAGAAAATGTGAGCAGATTCTATGGTAGTAAATTCCTGCCATAGAATCTGCTCACAGTTTCTGTTGTTAGTTTCTATTCTCTCCTTTTGCCTTATCCATATGAAATAAAGAAATAATTTTCATTTTTTGTTTTCGTCCAAAACTCAACTGCTTCACAATATTTACTAGCCCCACTGGCTAATGGAAGCTCAAAATCTACTAGCCGAAACTGAAATTTCACTAGCCTGTGGCTAGTTGGCTACTGTTAGTGTCGAACCCTGGATTATCGGTCATTTTGGTGTTAAATAAATAATAAGATGTATGATCGTTTGTCTGAGGATGTAGTCACTTAGGTTGTACACTGTATGCTGGCAACGATGTTTCAACTGAATATTGCTGGTCTTCTTTAGGCAATAAGGTGAACTGTTTTTGTGGTAGTTTGTATCATGATGGTGGATTTGATCCTTATTGATCCACTGAGTAATTTCCCGAGTTCCCTCGGCGGTTCATTGATGTACCAATCTCGATCTTGTTGTGTTACTTGATCGTTTCTTGATCGATACCATTATCTCTATTGATGTTATAAGGGTGAATTCCTATGTGGATAGCTTTCTTCACTCTTCGGGTTTACCAGTGTGAGACTCAATCAATAAACTTACCTCATTCCGAAGCGGTTGTGGCCAGTCTTATTAGCACAGTTGGAAGTTCCATGTAGAGATTAGCAATACCAGTAAATGTGGAGCCCAGGCTTCCCATGGCTACAATTTTTTATAAATTTACTTGAATGTCAAACAATTGATTATACTGGAAGTATGTAGATCTTAATACGACTTCTAAGAGGTCCAGAGTCTGGGCAGGTCTTAGTGTCATGCAGTCAGCAAGGCATGGGCCACTATCTTTGGTTGGGTGGCTTCTACAGCCCCTTTGGTGGGAGCACTAGTAAACAGAGACTCCATGCCGAAAAACACCATGATTTCATGGTCCTGGATCTTCTTACTCTTGATGGTAGAAGTGACATGGGATGGTAAAAGTGACAGAGTTGGTCACCATGAAATCCTAGGTACCTGTTAAGGCCGATAAGATGTTAGCTGAGAAAGCAGACCAGAGTAGCATCAAACTACAGGTCAGACTGTCCATGAACCTGGTTGCAATGTGAACTGTAACCTTTGTTATGGTTTGCCTGATAAGAGGTACAGCTGTAAACCAAGAGGGAGAGTTGCTTGTGTAATCGCTAGGTGAAGTTGAGCTGGCTGGGGAGATGCAAGAGCACGTTTTTGGGCTTGATAGGTACGTTTTTGCAAATGGCCCACACAAGCATGGTTTTGTCACGGGAAACCGTGCTTGCGTGAGCCACTGTGGTAAGACATATACATATCCTGTCACTTTGGTTGCCCTTTATTTTCTTTAAAATAGCAGGCAGGAATATCACACTGAAGGGAGGACAGGCATTAAATTCTACAGTGAACTAGTGAAGGGAAAAAGCATCAATAAATCATTCCAACTTTCCCTGGATTAGACCTGTATGTCACATAGTGGGTGAACGGCTGCTCAGTGGCTGATCATGACTTCAGTTCCTTCTCAAGGAGTTGTAGACGTTCTTCACTTTTTACCTGTGCTTCAGGGAGCTTCTTTGCCCAACCTGGTGTCTGGTCCAGCGAGTGCAAACGGCCTTTACGTGCTGGTGAGTTATGGCAGGAACTCCTCAACTTGCTTCGCCGATCTTCACATCTTTCACAATCATCTCTGGTACGTTTCCTTGTTCCCTAACGGGACTGTGGTTGTGAGGCAAAAGGCATTTGGTAGCCCTCAATTTTGGTGGCATTCTGTGTTGAAAGCACACTTCTTGTCAGACAAAAGCGAAAAAGCCGTTGCTTCTCATGGCAAGAAAAAGAAAACTGGATCACGTGACTGAATGTGATATCTGATATCCTGATTTGGGCTTAATCTCCCCATTTTGTGTGTGAGAACTTCATTTCTTGCCTTGCCTCTTTCGCAAGCTCAGCCAGCAAGAAAAACATTTCACATTTATATCTTCTGTACTGTCAATATGAACTTACAAATCCTAGAGACTTTCACTGAAAGCTCTCGTAAGCGACCATCCTCTATTGTCTATAGTGTATAATTCGCTTACGAGAACCCATTCTCCAGCTCTAGTAGTGACCACTTTTTCGAATTAATTCTCTGGCAGGTCGTTTACGAGAGCTTTGACTGTAGCTTTTCCCTTTTCGAGTCTCCAAGGATATTGGTCTTTTGTTTCCTCAAAATCTGATCTGACAGAGCGGGGAAAATAGTGTTGGCCTTAAGTGCTAGCAAATTCTATAGTCATGCTTGAAACAGTTTCCAGGCATCTGAAGAATGCAAAACACATCCAGCCCGAAAAATTGTCACAGTGAGCCTAGAGCCTAGAGAGAGAACCACAAAGAGTCTTGAAAAACTCAATGAAGTAGGGGAAGTCAGTCACTGATAATTTGATTTGCTTGAGGGTTATGCATTATTTCTTAACTGTAGGACTGACATTTTTCTGGTACATGTAAGGGAGTTTCTTCCAAGTGCTTGGTCATGTGCCTTTCCCAAAAAGAGAATGGTCTTGTATGGGAACTGCCCTTATCGTGACCTTCTCTTTTGCTTGACCATGAGTCATAGCGATATCCATGGCAGTGGCCCTTGAAGGATCCAAAGTTGTTCCCAATCACATCCTGCACTTGTGTATTGAGGTCCTCTCGTAAGTAAGAGAAACTTCACTGAGGACATCGCCTCAGAACATCGCCCATCGCCCATCGCCCATCTAAAAAGCCTTTGAACAAAGCAAAGTGTTTTTAAATCCTTTTTTCTCTGAATATAATTTGTGTTCACTTGTACATGTATTGTTTTAGTACTGCTGGTCTGCGTTCAGAGAAGACTTCTCAGACTAGTAGTATCACATAAGATTCAAACTTGGGAACTTTTTATGAAGAAGCAGTGAATTACATTAATGACCACTTTCCAGGCATTTTGTTTCAATTTTAAGAGTTTTCAAAACATTTAAAAATTCGTCGCTGAAGGCGAGGTGAATATCGGCGATTAAAAACCTTGACAAAGTTGAGGTTTTTATTCATCGAGCCTGAGGTGAATAATTGTTTTAATACAAAATTTACATAGGTGATCATTTGAAAAAATTAATATGCATTTTCTTAAAAGCTGCTGCAATAGTTTCTTCATCTTTCACCTGGACAAAACGGCTTGTGGCCATTTTGAAAAGCTGCATTTTGAAAAATCTCAATGGCAGCCATTGAGCGCAGAGAATTTTCAATAATCACCTAAAAAAAGTATGTAATTATGCAGTACTAAATAATATTATTGAAAGGAGTTATAGGTGGGGTATTTGTGTTTTTTACAAGATTTTATCTTGGTTCCTAATTTTGGGTCATGTGTCCAGTGTCAGGTTTTTGACCCTAACTTCAGTCTCTTGTCTAGAACTTGGTAATGAAACTCTAAATATTCAAAAAACTAATGGACCTCAAATAATAATTGATTTTCTTTGCAGGATGACGTACCCTCATGGTAACATTAGCATGGAAGTACAAACTCTAAGAAAAGCTCTCAACTTCCCTGTACACTACAGTGGTCCAACGTCACTCTCAACTGAGTGGTTTGACAAGACAAAGTATGGAAGCAAAAATGGTCTAGATCACCTCACAGACAGTGGATATTCATCTAGAATGTCTGCTCAAAGTACTTCAGATATACAAAATAGTGAAGCTTTAGGGTATTCAAGCTTGGGCTTTGACAGTAACTCAAATCAAGTGAGACACAACTCATCATTCTCAAATCATGATGTAAACCCGTGGGGAACTTCCTTCAATTCTCCAAGAGTTTTTGAAAGGAGTTTAAAAAGCTCATTTGATGAGAGTGAAAGACTAGTTTTGTTGGAAAAGCTCAGAGAGGCACATCTGACCATACAGGTAGATTATCATGATTATAATTCTTTGGTCAGTTGCTTTATATCTTTGTATGTGAAAAGGTACAATGTAAGAAGAGATTTATAACTGGTCACTTTTACAGGTCAAGAAAGTTTGGATTTCCAGGATTTGCCAGCTAAGTGTCAGCTCGGCTGCACTCTGCATCTTGTAGACACTGAAACATCTTGGACTGCTCACTGGATGTTCCACTGAGAACTGAGATCATCACTTCATTCTTCAGGCATACAAAGCAAAAAGTCGATCATGCTTGTTGACTGCAAACATGAAATTAAGAAAATCAATGATTCTCAGTTTTGACCTGGTACCAGGTTAATTAATTGAGTTTCCTTTTTTAGTGTCAAACCTTTAAGAGACTAGTGTATTTGCATACTGTAAATACCACTTTCTGCTCTTTTGTCCAAGAAGTGGTACAGGTACAGTGTATGTGACCAGCAGCAGTTCTCTGGGAAGGCCGTACATGTACAGTTATGTATACTGGCAGTGATATCGATTTGATAAAATTAATAGCTTACAATAATATCACTATAATAGTACTGCATTCAACCCTTGAATAGTGGAGTGTGCATTTCTGTATTTTAATTATTGAAGCAAATAAATGCATTGGTCATCATCATCATCATCATCATCACCTATTTCTTTAATACCCTTGGATTTGAGAGTAACTTGGTGTAGCTAAGTATCTCCAAGCATTTATCCTGGCTCCCAACCATGATATACCCCAGAGGACAGACCACAATGCTGGAAACTCCATACCCTACTTTTTGTGAATAGTGTGTGGGTTCTTTGATCAGTCGGTGGTACATTAGCCTTGGCAATCAGTTGGAATACAATTGGTTCAATTTTTGACACATTTTACCTACAAATGTTTTTATTTTTAATGTGATAGTGTACTTGCGTTCTTTCAAATGTGAGCTTGTAGTTTTTCACAAAAATAAAAAAAAATGTCTTTTTTCTTAATTGAAAACATGATAAAATAGAACCAAGCAGAAAAGCTTGTAGAAGGCAAGAGTGAGATATCTTGCTTGCGAGGGCAGTTGGAAAGCCTTGGTGCAGAGCAAGAGGTATGTAAATTTTCATGTACTCATAATTATGTACACCCATGTCCATCTATAATATTATTGCAGCTCAATAGAAGGGAAAACCTGGAATCCAGAAACTGGAATTGGGAACAAGTTTTAGATTGTTTCTGACTTCCCAATTCTGGGTCCCAGATTCTTTCTTTCTTGTTTTACAACTCCTGGTTTTGTTTATAGGTTTGCTCGGACCTTTTCCTTCAATGTCATGGCAAATGTATCAGTTGCAATAGAATTACCAATATTAAGCCTTTGTTTACACGGTACAATTGTTTTTCAATTTGTGGTATGCAGTAATGTTATTGGAGATAAGTTGAATGAAAAATTGAATACTAGCATCTTTAAGTGAAGAGAATAAGTTGTTTCCACTATTGTCAACAACATTTCCCCTATGATTTAAAAGAATATTTTGTCAATGTTTGAGACTTGCAGAAAGAAATATATTACCATAATTTATCATTCAATGATCAATCCTAATGTGCTGCCAATAGTACATTGTTATAGTATTAGATTAATCTGACCTTGGTTATACACTGTACCTGTATCTGATAAAACTAATTGTGATTAACCTTTTAAGGGATTGCAGAAAGAGGTTGACTCTATAACAAAGGAAAGGAAGACATTTGAGGTTTTCAAATCACACAGCTTGAAGTCGCGAGAGCACTTCCTTACAAGGTGAGCCCTCAAGGAATCCACGTTTTTGGGTTTTTTGAAGAACTTTAGAAACTTCATTTGTTAACTTCTAAGTTATCCTATTTACAGTAACTAAATAAGAATCTCTAATACTGACTATATTAGACTATAAATACATATCACAGAAAAAAACTTAATTACTAAAATGTGGCAAGAAGTTTGGACTATCCAAGTGAGTTTTTTTAATGCTTCATATAAATTTGAATTATTTTCTACTATTGTGTGGGCTTTCTGCATTTTTTTCCTTTTAAATTTATAGAGGTGATTTTTCTATTCCATTTAGGGCTACCATTTTTACCCGTGTATAATACTCATACACCCTGTTTCGGACTGTGCATTTTGAAACAAAAAGTTCACAAGCAGAAAATGTTATGCAAAACTTGCATGAAAAAATTCATTTTCTGGATAAGAAAATTTGTTCCACTAATTGCAACAGTAAAGTAAAGCCTAATTAACATGTGTGTTTGGATATCTAATCACACTTGTTTGGACCTGTATGTAATAGTTTAAACACTGAAACCTTTATAACTCTGTTTTGGAGTTGCAATGAAACGTTCTCTCGTGAAAGATTTGTCTTTGGAAAGATCATCTTGTTGTTTGTACACATGTTTTAATCGCTCAGAAGAGAAGGCTATGTTGATCAGTTTTTATTTATTACAAATAAGAAGATTAATTTATTAGCAGGTCTACATGTAAATTGTTAAGTCTTTATTCAGGTTCAGCCTTTTACTTTTCAATTTAAAAGCAATGTGTCTTTCTTTATATGCTAATGAGAGATGTGAGTCTAAAACAAAGGATTCTGTGTATAATACATGTACGCATGTCAATTTTCGGAGCTGTTTTAGCGGGAAAAAAGTGTGTATTATACACAAGTAATTACGGTAATTCATTTCTGGCAATTTTTTCAATTCAGTTTGTCATTGTAGAGTACTTGAGATGACATTGCTTGAGTCACTTCCCTATACTTGTGCATGATTTGAATTCCGAAATGGTAGCCAATTCCCTCCTTACTTTATCCCACCTCTTGGCATCCCTTCCTCCAATTGAAAGTACACCACTCTAAGCTTATTCAGATGTGCATGATCTCCTGCAGTCAAAGGCAAGAATTGATATTCAGAACAATAGGCTTTACTAGATCGCCCCATGAGTTATCACCATATTTAACTTTAGGCAGGGTTTAAACTTATTTGGCTGTCATTGTCACAGTAGCCTCAAGAATGAAGAGATGGGTTTTTACTTTCTTTCTATAAGGCTAAATGATCTAGATAAGGCACTGCAAGTACTGACTGCAAAGCACAATGGGTTGCAAACTGAGTCAGAAAAAAAGGAGGCTGCCCTTCAGGAAATGCAAAATCATGCTACTACTCTTCAAAAAGAGAATGAAAAATTACAAGAGGTTGGTATGCACCTGATTTATTGTTAGTAGATCCTGCTGTGCATTAGCAAATACCGGTATGTTATTACTGCATGTATAGCAAGCATTTCCTTGTGTATGAAGAGCTTGGGAAATATTTTTCCAAAATCTGGCTAATGTGAAAATAGGAACATGCAGTTTCTTAAAATATAGTTAATGCCAATTCAGCATGAGATGAAACAGTCTTCAACCTAGAATATTCTCAAACTTCTTTATAGTGGTGGTTCTAATGGTAACATATTGATTAATAACCCCTGAAAGTGACACATTCATTTGAGGTGTGAATGGGTTTATAATAATTATTGATTGATTGATTGATTGAGTGAATGGACAAGATATCAAGTTGGAACTTAAAAACTAAATTTATTCCTTGAATTTCTAAAGCGCTAGTTTTACGGTTTTTCTGTTGCTAAAACTAAGTACGTGTATCTCTCAACCTGCAGCTGCTGCTATGAGAATATACTGTTCTTGACAATAGGTTATTCATATTTAATATAATTATAATCAATAATAATTATAATAAAGCTCCTTTAATTGTCTCTCATTGTTTATGCAATTATAATATTATTTATTAGTTATGCCTTAATTTGTCTTGGATTTATTTTTAATTTCATGTTCAGTATATGTTTTAGTTCAATATTTTTCGTAGTTTAAAATTTTTCGAAGCAGTTCAATTTTGATTTTTTTTTGTCTGATATTCGTTGTCATAAGCTGAAACAATTTTAAGGGAAATCAAAATTGAAGTGGTTTTGAAAATATTGAACAAAGGAAAAAATTTGAATCTCAACAAGTACATTTTGAAATAAACAGGTGAACAAAGGACTCACAAAACAGTTGAGTTGTTTGAGGATCAGTAAAGACCAACATGATAGTGATGTTAGCAGGCAGCTCAAGCAACTTAAAAAGGTGACAGCAAATGACAGCTAGGTGTCCTCTTAGCAAGCTAAGGCTTGTTGGGAACAATCTATGCAATGCAAAGGGGTACCCTGTGTTTCACTGTTGAGTTGTGCTCTGTTTCCTAAAAAATTAATGAAGTTATGTAAAAACATGGAAAAGAACAACTGAAAAATCAGGACATCCTCATTGCATGGGGATCTAATCCGTGTTACAGAGGTAGTGAGATGGAATCCTGCCTAGGACTCTGATCTTTCAGTTGTCCCTTTGTCCATTATCAAGCAACTAGTTTATCATCATGATGATCCCTTTCATGGGTGCATTACATGCACCTACAAGTGTATGACATTGTAGGGTCCACAGACCAGCAGGGGATTTTTTGTGGTTCAGAACTTAGCCTAGCTCCTTGTGGTCTTCTCGCCCATTGCTAACACATCTATACATTTTGTGTTACCCCACCCCCTCACCTGTTTTATTGATCTTGAAAAATCCACAGAGCACCCTGTGAATGTTATTTAGTTGTATGGTAACTTGTACAAGAAGAGTTTGAGCTGGGTTTCCTCTGCTTCTTTGCATGTGTGTACTTAAGTGTGCACTGCATGCATCACTTAACGTGAACTTTGTTTTAAAGCTTTAAATTACTAAGTGGGTGATAACAAACTGTAAAAAGCTTAATTTTTTTTTTTGGATATTATAGGATTATCAAAAATCCCTTCAAGAAAAGGAAGTTATGAAGCATCAGCTGTTAGAAAGTGTTAAAGCGAAAGAAAAGGCAAAGGGCATTCAAGAGACATTGAGTCAGGAAATTGTACAGATCAGAATGGTAAGTTGCTCATTAGGTTTTGCGTGAAAGAAAGTAATTGAAATACTAGTGAACTGAGACAGAAAGCTGATCATTTTTGTAGATACTGTATAGGATCAGAGTGAAATGCAACCTTTGACCTGTTTTAAGATTTATTAGGTAATATTTATTTATTTATTTATTTACTTATTAGCAGTAGTAACGATTTATTTGCAGAAGTAAATACAGGCCCATGTGCCTGTTATTATGTGTACAACTTACAGTGACTTTGTGCTTTTTACTCTTTGCAAACACACTGTCCCACTAAGGTAATGAGCAAGTGGCTTACCAGTATTACTGAAACTTAAATAATGCTATTCTTATCCAGAAAAGGAATGTCTCAAGGTTGCTACCTAACGGTTGCCCGGTCGCCTGGGGCGCCTTATTTGCGAGCGCGGGCGACCAAATTTCTGAACAAGTAGCCCAAACGGGCACCTTACTTGATTCATCCTCACTTTCTTGTAAATTTGATCCCAGCTGGAATTAATTAATTCTGGGCTCTTGAAAAAATGACTTGGGCTACTAACTTTTAATGTTGGAAGCCCGAAGGGCCCTCCGAAATTTTCCTTACTAGGCAGCAGCCTTGTGTCTTCTATCTTTAAACAACATTTTTTATTCCTTCATTCAAGAACTTGAACATTTTTCTTAAAATGTACACAGTGTGGTTTTGCAATTGAATTGAGTGAAACACATTACTAAGGGAATTATTATACAGGCATCAACATCATTTGTCTTTGGAACTATATGTATTTATCTTGTGCCATATGTACGGAAAAATAAATTTTACTACAAAATAAAATACTATAGGCCAAGGGATTAACTAAGTTAAACTAGATTTCCAGAAGTGATCTACAGATCCCTTAGCATCCCCTGGGGGCATGGTTAGACTCGACTCTTTCAATGAATTCTCATGTAAATAATACTTGCTCAAATGCTTTTTATTACTTGTATAATATAAGAAGAATTAGAAAATATCTTTCTAGGCGGTCCACTGAGACGCTTATTCACGCATTTGTCTCAAGCCGCGTCGATTATTGCAACAGCCTGCTCTATGGCCTGCCAACCTATCAGCTTAATAAACTGCAGAGGGTTCAAAATGCTGCAGCTAGGTTAATTTTTCAGGAATCCAAGACCGCTGCTGTATAATCTGTAAGACCGCTGCTGTATAATCTGCACTGGCTGCCCGTTAAATTTCGAATTGACTTTAAGATATTACTGTTAACGTATAAGGCTATCAATGGCTTAGTGCCTTTTTATCTCCAAGAACTTATTAATCTTAAAGAAGCATGTAAATACAAGTTACGCTCCGACTGTGATGGACTGCTACTAAACCCTGTGAAATTTAAGACCTTAACAACTTTAGGAGATCGATCTTTTTGCTGTTGCCGCTCCTCAACAATGGAATTTACTGCCCTATGCTATCAGGAGTAGCCCCTCAATAGCATCTTTTAAAAAGACACTCAAGACATTTTTATTTCAGAAAGCTTTTTCATAATTTTATTAATATGTTTTAGTAGGTTTTATGTAGTTTTATGTTTTAAGCGCTGATGAAAATAGCTTTATTGATATCGGCGCTATACAAGTTTATTATTATCATTATTATCATTTGCAAATCTAATTAAGATTGCATTGATTTGTATAGCACACTTGCATTATTGTTTTAAAGGAGATTAATTTTAACTTTAACAGTATCTCTTCTTTTAGGAGCGCGATATTGAGTGTGGAAAAGTGATTGTATTGGAAGAAGAAATACAACATCGTCAGCGGAACTACAATAATCTTATCAAAGAACAGGAGCATTTGCTGGAAGATAAAGCCAATCAAGATCAACGACTGCAAAGGGAAATTCAGGAGAGGCTTTGCTTAAAAATGGTGAGAAAAAGATGAACATTTTTTGAACATTTACTCATGCTGCATTGCTAAGTTGTCATTTCATGTACATATGCCTGGTTACTCACAAAATGTGTGTAGAACTGTACATGTACAGAGGGATGGTCTTCTATCCAGTGACTGCAGTGGTACTGTTTTTTGCAGATCAAACAATTATTGACAGATGTAGTATTCTCTGGAGGGGGGAAATAATAATTATTACAATTACATGTATTGCTTCCACTTGGATTGGTGCAGGATATTAAAATGTTTGCTGGATAGCAGCCAGTTCTTATGTGTTTGGATGTTCTCAACTGGGGTAATGTCCAGATTGTTGAGTAGCTTGCAACTGGAATGAACCTACTGACACTCTTTCCTTGACAAGCAGCTACCCTTGACAGTTAGTGAGGCCATTGTACAATGTACTGGTTCATCATCTATATAATATTTTACAACGACTGCAAAAATCTTGCACACTCATTGGCTTAATTTTTATTGTCAATAAGCGGACAGACACATACTGTAAATTTATAATTTATGCGATGATGATGCAATATTGCTCGCGTCAGAAGTTTCTCGCATTTTTGTCTCACTTTCTTCTCGTGTTTTGACTTAATTTTGACCCCTCTGTTTTTTAAAGTAGTCTGCGGCTACTTTGACAATGTTATGACGAAATTCATAATCAATATCAGGACAGATGCATAAAAAACTGACATCAATTTTTTAATGTGATAACAAGAACACTTCTGTTTATTAGGTCAATGATCTTCTCATAGAAGAGTCAACCTATGTGAAGGAAGCTTTTCAGAAACTTGAGAAGTCTGGTGGTTCCATGGATCACAGGTCAAAGGATGTTAGTCCAAACCAAGAGGAGATGCCGACGCCCTCTAGAACAGACCAGGTAACGCATAAATATATTGTTGACTGATGCTGCATATATTGACACAACTACTTGTACCAAGTGACGTGCTGATTCATTGAATGAAAGAATCCTTGAATACATGGACTGCCAACTCAGTGAAATTGCATTGGCCCTTTCCTCTGTCCAATGCCTGGTGATTTTACTCATAAATGGGTGCCTGCTTTGAAAATAAATGTGACTCATAATCTGTTATGCAGCCCATCATTATTGACTGACTCTTTTGCAGATGGAAAGCATAAAAAATTGGAATGGAGATCTTCTATCAAAGGTCACTGTTAGTAAAAGTCATTGTGAAGAGTTGGAAAGGTGAGTAAATGGATTCAGAGGAAATGCAAGGAAACCTTTCTTGGCACCCCAGAAAATTAGGTGATGTGTAAATAACAAGAGAATGTTTCCTGAGATTTTTGTCCTCTACATAGTATTACATTATATACTTGTATGTGCCATTGGCAAAATTTTAAACAATGTTTTAAACTGATTCCCTTCACATCAGGTTCAAATTTTTCGACATTGTTGTAAAGTCTAAGAAGGGAAGAAAGTAATGTCATAGACAAAATTCCTTTCGTGATAAAAACTAATAATATCAGTCAATGTCAAAAGACTCAGATGAATGAACAGGCATTTTTAAGGAGTGTCGAGCTAGGAATGAGCCAGAATTTTTTCATAATTCTTGATGATTTTTTGCTAATTCTGTTTTTCATACCCTCAACCAAATAGTCAGCTGTCTTCTCTTGGTAAGGCAAACAGACTGTTAAAAACAGAAAAGGAAAACTTAGAAAGACAGTTGCAGTTTGTGAAGATGCAAGAAGATGCTTTCACTAATCAGGTAAACTTAGCTAGTAATAGTGACTTCACTACATCTGTCCCTGCCTAAGATAGTATAGAAGACAGTTGAGGTTTAAATTATTTGCTGAACATGTCACCCCTGTTTCCGATTTAATTTGCGTCTGACAAATCATCGCCCCTGTTTCTGATTTGCCTCCGGACAAAATCCATTTCTGAGCCAGGTAACTCGATTTGCGTCAGATCTAGCTACTTCAATGTTTGATTTTTCAATAATTGCTAACCCGGGCAGCAGTTTGCTTCTTCTTGTGAGTTTCTTCTTTGTGACTCCTAAAACACCTCAGTCGTGTAGAACAATACCAATACCACTTGTGTGCCCCTTTTAGCAATAACAATACCACCTTGTGTTCCCGTTTGAGCAAATCAAGATTGATTCCCTTACAATGTCTACCAATCTATACATTTATCCTTTTTGGTGGGAACTTCTAGGTTGCCTCCTTGGGTTGTGCTGTCTAGCTGGGCCAAAACCTTGCAGAGGCAAAAAAAAAATTCTTACAAATCACAACCATGCCATTGTCATGCTTTTGTTTTACATGCAGCTGATTCTGTCATTATTCAGTTCGTGATGGGCAAAAAATGGACTTTTAATGAGTTTTGAGAAAGAGCTATACTTTCAATCAACAAGAAATGAATACTTGGAATGTCAAAGAACAAATGATTGGAGTAAATTATTTCTTGATTTATATGTTAATATAATTATATTATTTTGCATCTCTTGTAATTATGGCTTTCGTGAGTTAAAGGTACAGAAGTCTAGATAATCAAAGGACAAAACCAAATAATAATATTGTTGTTTCAAAGCTTTCTTTTTTGCTGCTGTGCTAGCCATTTTAAAATTTATCTTATTCTTGTGAGCATATCAATAATAACTATTTATAAAATTGTTTTCATGATTTGATCCTCTTTTAGCAATTAAACAAAACTTATGGGTTTTGATAATGATATCAGATGCTTTTAAAATGTTCAAAATACTTTTAAAAAGCTGGCATTATTTTAATTTGACTCAACACTATTATCAAGTTAAAAGTTAAAAAGTGTACAATGTATAGATATTGAAAAGTATAAAGTATGTTCTGACCTTCCCTGGGAATGATTGAGTTTGTACAATATGCGACAGTAACATGCGTTACTCAAATTGCTTGCTAGCTCACAGTTTGGAAAACTGAATTATGTGTCAAATCTCACAGTTACTGTTTCAATGTTCTTTTTTAGCAGTTGAGTAAGTCCAAGGCATTGAAAATGGAAAAGGACAATCTTAAAATGAGTTTTGACTCAATCAGGTAATTTACTGTGACATCAAATTTGTATCATCAGCATGTCTTGATCAGTATTCCATGCAGATAAGCTTACGTAGTTTGTTATGGATGATTTTACACATGGCTTTGCTGGGTAATTATTATAATTATTTTTACTTGTTCTTGTTTAATTTATTAAAGTGTTATTGTACTGTACATGTCATAATGATTATGATTTATTTCCCTTGTCGTCTTCTCATGCAATACTTGTAATATTGCATAAATTATAGGTACTTACCTTTTCATGTATTCCTAAAACTTATGATCCATATGAGAACTCCCATCAGGGAACATATTAATCTCCCCATATCCTTTTAACAAAGAACAATATAAGTTAACATGGTTGGATTGGTTGGATGGACACAAATGGACACGATTGAAGATTAGTATTTTACTCTCTTTAAGGCCCGACAATTTTACTCGTCAATGGGGAACCCCCGGGAGTCAATGGGTTAATAATTATTAAGGTTGTTTTAATTTAGAATGATCTTATTGTTCATGTACATGTAAGGGTAATTTCTGTGATAAAGTAAAGATTTCCCTAAAAGACCTTAAAATAATGTGGCATAGCACCTTTAAGGTGTTTGGCTAGTTAAAGTTCCTTTGTGGCATATTTTACATTTTATAACTTGCCTTGTTTTACATGCAGCAACAAAATGAATGATTTGGGTGTTTTTAGTGTTCTGAGTGCAGCAGGTTTTGTACTGTACTTTTTTTATCTTTAGTAAAAGGAATAAAGAACTTGAGAACATGTTAAAGTATCAAAAAGAAGAAGCAAATGATTTGAAGGTAAAGCAATACTGTACTTATGCTTTTATAGTATTACCCCATTGACTTCCCTGAGGCACTCCAGGATGACCCCAGTTGATGAGTAAAATCGTCTGGCGTTATACAGAGTCAAATCTGTTGAGTCTCACTCCCAGGAGTCAATGGGTTAATTGCCAACGAGTCAGGCCTTCTGAAGACAGAAGGCCTGGCGAGGCGGCAGCTTATAGAGCCGCGAGAAGATTTTTAGGCAGACGAAATCTCAGAAGCGCTTCAAATTTGAGTGTAATGTAGACCAAAAGCTGTAATGTAGACCAAAGCGATGAAATGTTGACCGTAGCGATAACCAATGAGAGTGCCGCACGAGTACACCGCGTGATGTTTGCAGCCACCAGATCACGCAAGCTTGGCTCGTGGCACTTTAGCGACAGCTATAACTAGTATATAATAGTTATTTAGCAACTATTCACTGAAGTGTCGGTGGCTAGTAGTGGATATTTACTGAGTGGCTCGGTAAAATTAATATCCACCACTAGCCACTGACACTGAGGTATATACTTAAAAACAGTGAGATAATGTGGCACAAAAAGATGATTTTAATTCATTTATTTCTTCAAAGATTACATGACATTTTCGGGAACAAATTCCACGTGAATTGCTCAGAGGTGAATAGCGATGGATATGCGGAGTTTGAGTAGCCAATCAGCGTGTGCGTTCAGCGCTATCCACTGTTTTGATAATATTTAATACTATTATTAAAAACTGAAATACAGATATCAGATTTCCAGCATTTTCATTGGCTCACCAGACACAGGCTATCAGTTTATATACCTTTTGTACCTAATATGGTCAAGGAATGTTTTTGATTGGGTTGTACTGAAGCTGAATATAATTTTGTGACTAAGCCCAGCACGTTTGGTTGAGAATTATTATTTTGATTAACTCCAATATTGATGATGGTAAAAAATTAAATGCAGCCTTTTGCCGAGGGGAACACTAATCAATATTTTATCCTTTGTACGACAAAATTTATTGGAGGATGTCATTTACAATTAAATATTAAAGGAAGGTTTTAATCGAGTAAACATGGTATCACAATAAATAGAAAAGATACACTGATGATCTCCAAATGGAACTTGTTAAAATCTTAGTCCCACATGAGATTTGAAGCCACAACCCCTGAAGCTCCTTCATTGACTTACTATGGTAAGCAAGTGTTATCTGTGGGCTCTGACAAGAATTAACTGTGTCATGTAGTCGCTTAGTGAAATGAATCCATTATGGTTAGACTACATTTTGGAGTCAGGTTTACATCGGAAATAACTGGACATACCCTCAGCGGTTTGAATTACTGACTGGTTCACTTAGTTGGTAGGGTATCGGACTACTGTGGGGGAGGTCACAGGATGAAAACTCAGGCCAGACCAACACTCAGGGTCTTTAAATAACTGAGGGGAACGTTAATCCCCTGGGAAATGACCCCTCTAATCAAAAATCATGCAAATTTTTTTTTTTTGGTGAAAAAAATGTCTGTTGATCATGTGGACTGACAGCAAGCAATAGCCTTTTTTTCATGAAATGTTATTAGTGATTAACTTGTTTTATTGTGTGTTTACTTTCGTATAGCAAGAACTAAAGGAACTATCTCATTCAACCACTGGAAGGTGAGAAAAGAACATTTGGTGCTTGAAGTTATTTTATTTTGGCATACAACACTAAATTAATTATTAATTTATTGTAAGTTGCATTTAGCTGGTCAGCTGATGTGCATGCATTTATGTGATAAAAATTCATCTTTGTTTATTTGGTAGAATTAAGGCAGTGTAATTAATGTTCTGATTCGTTTAAACTCTTCTAATGGATTGACAAGCCTAACAACAATTTGTTCAATTCATTCAGTCCACAGGAAAAGAGTGTTCATTGTTTGCAAGATGAGGTGGACAAAATCAAGGAAACAGTGACAAGGTACTGGTGCAAATTAAATTGAGGAGCAAAAAGCTAATAAATAATAATATTGGCTATTTGCAAGTTCAGTGAAGCCTATAGCTATGATTCAAATCAAGTATTGATGCTTATGTTTGTAACAATTTTTTTTATCACAGCAAGCCAACCCACTAAATCATAAATCCATTGAAACTTGATGTACACAAGCTAACCCACTATCTATTATTTTTTTTACAATACATTGTTGTAATGCCAGCTACGTTTTAATGTACCCCAGAAACAAGATAGACGAGGGCAACTTGAGGCAATTTGGAAGTGACACATTGAACTGGTTTCATGACAGTATAATCATAAAAGATAAATAGGAATTTTTGTAGTTGTCAAGTTGGAAAAAGCAACAGGACAGTTTTTCTTCAAGTAAGCAAATCATAGAGATTTTGTTTTTTGACTTGTAGATAGGCATGCAAAAGTTGTGACATTTAACAAATGTGAATGAATAATTTTATTTCACGTTATTATAAGCTTAGGGTATGTGACAGTTTTTCTTAAATTGGTGTTGTTTAGCTGGTAAGTTATTTTTGAAGGTGTCATTTTTTTTGCAAGTCCCGGTGTGAAAAGTGTTTTCATCTATTTGTCACAAAAGGCTGGAATCAGAGAAGAATGACCTCATATCTGAAGTACGCAAGTTGCAGAAGGATCAAGAGATGTGGACTTCTCAGAAAAGTGAACTGGAAATGTCAGTTTCAGAGCTTAATGCAGAAAACATGCAGCTGAGGGTTGAATTGCAATCTACCAAGGTGTGTTAGGTTTAGTGTGGTTGGCCTGTGGTTAGATGGTTGTAATAGGGACAAATCATTCTGAGTTTGTATTTTTCCAGGACGGCAATAATGATGATGATGATGATCATCATCATCATCATCATCATAATAATAATAATAATAATAATAATGTGTCAAGGATGGACAGCCGAACATGATTGCACTATTAATATTGATCACCTCAATAATTCTTAAGAAGACTACACATCAACAACTTAGAGGAAATGAAACTTTGTTAATGAGAGGGGAAAAGTGGAGTGCCCAGCGGAGAGCTTCTCTCATCAGAGTGGAGAACAAACAAACTTGAGCTGTGTATGATGTATGGCATCAAGTCCAGGAATTGATCGCAGGCCACATTGGTGGAAGTCAAATTCTATAATCATTCCGTGAGCCTTTCTCCCTTGTTAGGGTAATAGCAATAATAACCATAATGATATATATGTTATTTGCCAGCTCGGAGGTCCATATAGCGAAAAACTGTGACCGAGGTCTTGAAAATGCTGCCCGAGGCCGCAGAGGGCAGCTTTTTCAAGACCGAGAACACAGTTTTTCGCTATAAGGACCAACCCTTCCCTGGTAAACAACTTATTATTTTTTTCCTCTCTCTCTCTCTCTTCCTCTCTGAAATCACATTTTTAATTGTTGACTCGCACCACGCTTGATAGCAAATGCAGTAAGCGACTTACAAACTGAACATTTCAAACAGAAATTGAATTCTATTTCCACGCCTCTTGTCCAATAAAAATCTGTTTTGAAACGCTTACTTCTGTATGTAAACGGATTCGGTGTCAAAAAAAGGAAATTTAAGGTCATTAGACAACCTCACACAACCAGGGCTAGGATTCCGCCTGGGTTGGCGGGCAAGATCGCAAAAATTCCGCCCGCTCCCAGAGCCAATCAGATCGCAGGATTCGCAGAATTCCGCCCGCTCACGCACTGAGAAAAAAATAAAAATAATGTGATAAATAACCAGTTGAATATAGTGGGCTGTATAGTTAGTTATCTGCACAGCTAATGAGTTGAACTAGGAATGACCCAGAAGGAATCCCATCATGCGAGCAGCACTTGGGAGTGGTGACAATGTGCGAGCCATGCGAGCCAACCGTTTTAAAATGGGTGCTTAGACTTAAATACTGTTTAAGAGCGCTGTTTGAAATGGGTGCGTAGACTTAAATGCGAGACTCGCATGACTCGCTGGCTCGCAGATTCTCCATCGCCAGCCCTTGGACACACAACCTCCTGGCGTTGACCCCTGCACTCCTATTGATGAATTTTTGTTCGCATGAAAATGTCGACAAACAACCTTTCATTGACTACATCAGCTATGTTTAGTTACCCTACATGCAAGTATATTAAGGACGGTGCCTACTATTTTTATTGCGCATACGTTCTGCGCATCTCGAGATACTCGGGTTTCCTATCCGTGATGCTTACTAGTACAGGGATATTTTGCGCGGTTTAAAACTATCCGGAGAAAGTAGATCTTAGTAAGTACTCTTAGTATCCCAAAAGAAAATTGGGGGTAACCATGCATTTTTGAAAGATAATTAAGCTTCAATTTCAGAAAGAACGCCATACATTGCTTTGTATTTTAAAGCTTTTTACAAATATTATGCATGAATTATCTTTGAAAAATGCGTGGTTACCCCCAATTTTCTTTTTGGATTTCAATAACACTTGTTAAGATCTACATTTCCTGCATAATCACACATCGGGGCAAAAATATCTTTAATTAGTAGGCACCGTCCATAAGTAACACGAGACCTTATTCACAGGAGAAATATTATTTTTTTTTACCGGAAGAGGTTCTTTATTGAAATGCAAAAGTCTTCTGGAAGCACATGACATTTTTGGCGATATCCGAACTTTGTTGAACTGAATTTAGGTCGTGAAAACAGAATTAAGCACAGATGATATCATGAACAAGATTGAACAAGAGAAAGAAGAGGCTGTAAGAAAGACTCGTGAAGAATTCAAGGTAAATAAGGAGGCCCCCTGCATAGTCACTCGCAATACAATCATGATTGACTACTTAACACTGCTGTTTTTTTTATTTCTTTATTTTATTGTTTTGGTTCTCGGTTACTAAGGGGTGAACCGCAGCGATCGTCCCTTGCCTTAAGGCTAGTTTTGTCGGATGAAGAATAAACCCGTTTAACGAATCAGCAGAATTTAGGAAAACAATATCTTCCATTGGCCCCGGTTAAATAGTGCAAGAATGATAATGCCCATATCGATTCCACTCCCACGTCGCACCTTGCTGGCTACACTCAGAATTACTCATTTTGAAATCACCTTAGCAACGAAGAGGCAACGCTCCTGAAAAGTCACGGAAAAATGAACATTTGCGTGATAGTCGTAGTTTGTTTGCAATTATTCCATCTTGTTTGAACGAACGGAAGGGAACTTTATTAAGTGTCTAGTTTTATAGGGGTGAAGCACAAGTCGAGGACACTGAAATCAACAAATTAGCGCAAATCAAGTCAAATGTTGGTTTTTGTGGAGAGGGGAAAACCGGAGTACCCGGAGAAAAACCTCTCAGTGCAGAGTAGAGAACCAACAAACTCAACCCAAATATGACGCTGAGTCTGGGAATTGAACCCGGGCCACATTTATGGGACGCAACTGCTGTCACCACAGTGCCAGCCACGCACGTTGTACAAAAATGAATTGTACAAAATCAACAAAGTACCCTGTAATTGGGTTTGTGTGAGAAATAGAGATTTCTATGTTCAATTATTTAGGAGTCCTTTGATGAAGTTTATCTTGAACTGCAAACCGTCAAATCAGAACTCAGCAAAGTTTGGCACATGCTTGAGGAGAAGGTAATTAAGTTATCTGTATGGGAATACTAAAAAACTATAAAACATGCGAGGAGGTTTCTCTTCCCAGGTGTCGATTACCCTTTTTATTGCTGGACATAAGTGCCTTAATTTTCTTCGTCTCTTGTTTAGGAAAAAGAATTTGAACATCGAGGAAAAGAGTTACATCAAGAGAAGCAACAGGTGGGGTCTGTTTTTAATCTTTTCAGTATCATAAAGATAGCACTTCTTCTGCACACGCCTCCCCATACCAATTCTCATCGTTTTTCCTTAAATAATAGAACATATTCTTCTGAAGGCAATCACAACCTAACTTTCATCCTACGAGGCAAAAAATATGAACCCAGATATAAACGTTCCAGCATAGGACGGCAAATTTAAACCTCTTTACATGTAAACTAGGTATTTCTTTTGCGCTTGACGGAAGAAATTTATGTTGAGCCTTTTCCTTTCTGTGAAATTAAACATTCTACTGATGGGTTTCTTCATGTTTAGTATCTGTTTCTATTAGATTTTTTAAGTTATGCGTTTTAAGTTTAATTCATGTTGTTGTGAAAGGTTTTGTTTCAAGAGAACTATGACTTGATTGAGAAGCTGGTAGAGAAA
Source organism: Montipora capricornis (assembly GCF_036669925.1). Taxonomy (NCBI): domain Eukaryota; kingdom Metazoa; phylum Cnidaria; class Anthozoa; order Scleractinia; family Acroporidae; genus Montipora; species Montipora capricornis. The sequence goes on along the minus strand of NC_090884.1, from coordinate 22,568,911 downwards.
TAATTGAATTTCTCACGAAAGGTGAAATACAATAAATGTGAATTTGCAAAGACAGTATTTCAACCATAACAGCCTAAAATGGCTTTCTTGTAAAGAAACTGGACATTTAACCCAAATGACTGAATGAATGATTTAAACTAATCAAGAATACCAAAGGCAGAACCCCACAGTGATAACGTTTGATTCCAATAGCATTATTTGAAATCGTGGGTTTTTTGGACAGTGCCACAGGCAAAGGCACGTTTGTGGAAAATCCCAGTGCTTCTATCATCAGTCGAGTCTTTGACTCTCAGATGACCAGCTCATAGGCTCTATCAATGAGTTACAGGGGACACATTCCACTTCCATAATCAGTCTGTCCTCAGGTAACCTACGTGTAGATCTTGCGATACTTAAGTGGTTCGGCTTCAGTCTCCCGTATATCTCACCACGGCTCTCATGATTGGTTCAAAAAACCGATGAATTGTAAAGAGCTTCGTGATATCTAAAAATGTTATGCGAGTGTGTAGCTGGAAAATAATATAATTTGCGCATTTCTGTGTGATGCGCTGGCCGACTGATTGGTTTAATTTGGTCTGAAAATGTGTTATCTTTGCGAATATATTATCACTGGTAAGAATTGTTATCTCCCTTATCCTATGGGATTGGAAGAACTCGCCGATTCTTGCCAATTTAGTCCCTTGTCACTTACACGCGTAAATTTCATTAATTATCATGCAGGCTTAAAACTGAAGTAACCTGAGCATTTTCAAATTTAAAATGTTGACTCTTTTCTAAAAATAAAGCTTCCCGTATCTTTAAAGCCAATTTTAAACATTTTGTCATTTTTGTTATATTAACCACGTTTTAAATACGTTAATAATGTAAAAATAGTGGTGCTTGTCATAGAGCTTCATTCATTCACTCATTCCTTTTGTTCGTTCGTTCTATCCTTCATTCAATCATTCGTCTACTTACTCATTCGTTCGTTCGTTTACTCACTCTCTAAATCTAATCATTCAATCATTTTTTCGTTGTTAGTTCGTGCGGCAACGTTTGTATATACAATATGAAACAAACATCATAGCTTAAGAGATCGAGCTAAATTTTGTGACCTATTATGTTACTACAGCAGCGGGATTATCATCTAAAACCAGCTATAATTTGTCTTTAAATTCTGATATCTAAAAAACAACTAGGTAACTCCCCGTTTTTATTGCTGCAAAGTGATAAACAGGTTCAAAATTTAAACTTGAAAGCCTCATGAGCAGATAAATTTGAAGTGGCTCTTGAGACCGCTTCAGATAATATCATCTTAGCCTGTTGATCACTCTCTATAGTAATAAAACAATTTCATGACAAAAGTAATAGTTGATATGAGGGCACACGTTTTAAGTCTTTGTCGTCGGCTTGCGTGTATTTCCTTTGATTTTTGATGGATAAGTTATTTGTTAAAGTATTTTTTGATTTGTTAATTAAAAGTGAAGAATTTTCAGCGTTGTTGTTCAGTCAGTGTCAAAAAGTTTTAATACTGTCTATATTTATTTATTTATTTATTTATTTATTTCATGTTCGTATCTCTATAACTATGTTCAATTCAAATGGTTGCATTTCACTATAAGTATTGAGTTAAATTATGCTGTTTTTCCTGCCGTGATCAGGTTGTTTTGTTATTTTAGTCGCAGAAATTGGCTCAAGAGTTAGTCAAGTTAAGAAAAGATTATGCTGACCTCACTACAAAGTCTGCTAGTAGGTAATTATTATTCAGAGTTCCTATTTTGCTCTTTCTTCTTTCTTATGGTCGTCTCATCGTTTTCATAAGACTTTAGGGAGTGAGTCGTATGCTAAACAAGCATGGAATTGGACTGCTTTCTATTAAAGTGAAAACAATCCTACATCCTCCTAGCATAGGTTGTCGAATCAGAGCATGCTTGGACTACAAAAAAATTAATGGTGGACTTGAAAAACTCTCTTAAACAATAATATCAACAACACACAAATGAGCAAAACATTCAGAAAAGAGGTCATGAAGACTCCTGTTAACACTGCGGTCGTTGATAAGTAACTATCATCCTATACATGACAATGAATAGTTGTATCGTCACATTGAGTCGCATGACGTTGTCGAGCCTGCATATCAGTTATCAACAGGTCACCGTCTTAGAACTTTGCTAAACTAAAGAGTCTGAATTCTGATTCTGAATCTGATTTCTGGTTGTGAAGTTCTATCTGCTCTGTCCTGCATAGGAGCCAGATGATCTGTACTCTCAGAGATGAGATAATGCGGAGATCCAAGGAGGTGATTGCACTTGAAACGGAAATCTCCACCATGCAGCAGGTATTGGATGTAAGATATTCTTGACCCTTGAGACGTAAGGCCTTAGGATCTTTGCAGACCGGTGCACTGCTTTTGTGTGTCGGATTAGCTTACAATTTTTTACCTGCCATGTCTTTTAATATCCTTCGATAATAATTTGTTTCAAACGTTATTTGACTGGCAGAAATGCAACACACTGGAGAAACCGCGACTCCAGCAAAAGAACCATGGGTTGAAAAGAAGACGGTCCGATGGTGACATCAGGTAACGACTGACAATGACTTCAAGATACATGAAAGTTTTTATCTCTGTCAAACGTGTCTGTGTTTCAGTCGGAGATCCAGCGAACCAACCTCAAGCTTAGCTTGCATTTCTTTTTGCTGTAGCTGCATTTGAAACATTTTTTGTCCAAGAATATCAAGTGTCTGTAATGATGTGTATTTCCTTTTGTCAAACCTTAGTCGGTCCCTTAAATTGAACCAGAATAGGAGCGGAAATTGTGTCCAATATCATTCTCTTCCTTCGTTATTTTTTTCCAGGAGTCATGGAAATTTTCACCTGGATTATAATGAAATCAAAAAGCTGACGAGTCTAAATACACAGTTGAACAAGAGAGTTCAGGAAGTGAGAGCCGAGAGAGAATCGGTGCTACAAGACGCTCAGGACCTCCTAAATGGAATGCAGGTGGAAAAGATATTTCAGTAAAATTGCTTAAAGTGTAACACTACATGTCTTGTACGTTGAACGTGGAACCAGGAGATTTACTAGAAAAATTCTAAAATCACATGGTTTCCGTGAAAGAAAGAGCTTGACAACTGAGCATGCGACATTCCTGCCGTGAATAAGTTAGCTCATGAACCGATTTTAGTTCTGACACATCGTTCGTTCCAAAATCCTTGCACTAGCAAGTTGTCAATTTTTATTTCTTCATTGGTATTCGTATTTATTTATTTATTTATTTATTTATTTATTAATCAATTTTAATGGCAGCAACTTAAAGAGGCGTTTGAAGAAGAGGTGGAGAGAGAACTGGAACGGGAGAGAGTCAATTTTGAAAAACAAAAGCAGTCATTACAGGTTCGAATCTGGGATTTTGTTTTTATTTATTTTAGCCGAGCCAACGACGAAAATGTTGTCGTGATTTTCCTTTTTTTCGGTCCCAGGCTGTACTAACACCGCGGGGCCTATTTTTAGATGTTCGCTATTCATTTTTTTAAACTTTACTGATAGATCGTTTTCCTCAAATTGAGGATTTTCACTAACATTACAATGGTGCTAGTTTGGCCCTTTAAAGCGTGTAAAATAAAAATCCCCGACCTTATGGAAAGGGAACCACAAGCGCTACAAATTACCGTTTAGAATTAATTCTGGAGCTAAACAGTGATACGCTACCATTGTACCGAACTTGTGGGGCACAAAATAGCTCGCTTGAATCGTAAATTGTTCTTTTACTTAAATCACAATCCGCTCGTACATTTCCTCTCCGACCGATCTCAACAAAAAGTAAAATTCACTACTCTCTCTTTTCAGCTACTCCGATTTCAAATGTCAATCAAAAAGGTTAACACTAATAAAATACTAAAAGAGTCACATCCGGTTTAAATGAGTGTCACGACATTTCCGATCATGTTTCGGCCACCATGACCCTTTGAGTGAATTTGTGCATGTTCAATCTCCACGAATTAAGATCCACGATATCCACGGCTGACTCCGGTCTGGGCTGGTAGCATGGTCGGTAGTTCAACGGTCAACTAATATGATGGAGGAGGCAGTGTGGCCAAGTGGTTAGAGCGCTTGCCTTGAGATCCGGAGATCCCAGGTTCAAGACCCGCTCTAACCACTCGTTGAATTTGATCCTGGTAGTCCCTGGTTCAACTTCCCAGCTGCACGTGCAAGTAGCCAACTGGTTTCCCTCCGGCCGGTTGGGATTCTTAACAGTTGCTGTTGTGTTCGGTTGTTTCGTTGATTGTGTTTCATTGGCCCTGAAAAATCCCTATGGGGGAGCGGTCAATTAAGTATGTAATGTATTGTATTTTATGGTCCCACAGAAATTTTTCTCTTTCCTTGCCTGGGCTATTTTCATACTAGGGCGAAGTCTCAGGTGAATTTCTTGGGATTCCTAGCACCACAAATTTAGGTTTTTCATTATCCAGTGCTTTAAGGAAAAAATGCCCTTCTATTATACCAATAGTTCCCTCAGAAAAAGGGAGTTGGGTTAATTGGAAAAAAAAAAAAAAAATTAGATGAGCGAAAGTTTTGTATAGTGGCTAGAGGTGGGTTTGGGGAGCTTTCACGGTTTTTGTCTTTTTTTGTGTAAGGCCTTCTGCAGTCATTTCGAAGGAAACTGTTGGAGCATTTTTTGCACAAGGCAGGTGTTGCCGCTATTACTAATTCTGTTATCCATTTAAATCCAGATTGCGTATTGTCAAAAGGCTGATAAAGAGCCATTCGGTAGGTATCTTGTAAAGGTGATTTATGGGAAGGTAGTGGTCAAAAAATTCACGTCTTTATTTTTTTTTAATGGGAAGGATTATATAAAGGAAATCGTATGACCTCGCTCATGTATTTCGTGATTTATGAGAACGAGTAATGTTTTGAAATCTCTATAAATTGCAAGAGCCGTATAAGCTCAATAGTCTCAACAAAAATTTCCGCATTGCACATTATATTATATTTATTCATTTGTCATTGACCAATCAGAAACGCGATATTTTGTTGAGTATGTAATAAACTTGGATATACTGTAACTAGATTTGTCAATAAAAGCGGCAAGTTATTGAGTGTCGTGAAATACTGAAATACTAATACTACGTGAAATACTAATGCAGCAATTGTATGCATTACCGATACTTGACTCAGAAAAGTACTTCCCCAGTTTAGCTTGTCGAAACGTCATCCCTCTCAGGACTGCACTAGCCCAGAGGATCAAATTCGTGTATTGTTTGTCGCTAGGCGTCAAGACAAAGCTGGAAACAGAAGTTACACAATTGACCAAAGAGAAAAATGCTCTTGAAATGAAAAGGTAATATTTGAGTTTTGTAAGGGCCTAACCATTCTGCTACTGGACTGTAATACTTTGCTATAAGAATCCCAAATGCCGCATCCAAGCCAGAATGTCATTTTTTCAGTACTAATGTTGTTATTTCAAATGCATTTTCGCTTTAAAAGAATATCATCTTTATATTAGTACATGTACTGTACTTTTTTGTAGTAAAAATTTGGAATGTGAACGAGATGAACTTCGCGACCAAGTGGAGGAACTTTGCAAAATGAGGATGGCGGCTGAAGAGTGAGTGCATATGCATGCATATGTAGTCCTAAGCTAGGATTTCTTTGGAATTGAATTCCTTAACCATTCATGCATGATGAGGTTGGGTGTGGTTAAAAAAGAACTACATCATCTTCTACAGTGAAACTGTAGATAACACAATCCTTGATTCATTAAATGTGAAAATGTAACAGATTTTCAGTTCACGTCACATACAGGTGGAGAAGCATGTCTCTTAGACTAGTATTTACTTACTGTAATCCGCGATACTAGCAATGTTTGTCATTCCTTTCAGTGATGCCCTTTGAAAGCCCTAGACTGTGTATAGTTAACTCTAAAGCCCGGCTTCAATTGACTGTGGGCCATAGTCTTAAGAAAGTCAAGCCTCTGACAGCGCCAGTAACTTAGCAGTACCATCATAGATCGCTTTATTATTGTTCACTTTCATTTCTTTGCGTGCTTATCTCTTTTTATAGGAAAGGCGTACAGGTTGACCCAGCTTTGAGTCCAAGAAAAAGGGAAAACAAAACAAGTACACGGAAAAGGTAACTCTGACAGGGTGGTATTGGTTACTTGCTTAGGTGAAAACTGACAAGTTTGCTTTTTTTAACAGAAGCAAAAGTATCGGTGTGATTGTCCGGCCTAACATTAGTAACCCAAGAGATACCTAAAAGTAAGTTATACGTCTCCTCATGCATACATTGATCAGTACCAAAAATACTATTGAACCTGGTTCTTAAATGGTCGCCGTTTTGAAATCTTTGTTTGATACATAAGCTAATTGTAGTCAAAACGAAATAATTTTTAAATAATAGAATTGTTTTATGAATAAGACGTGTTAATAATAATCCTGGCGAACTATAATAATACATGGAGGGAGCGTTATAGCTATGGCTAGTGGACAGGAGGTCAACCAGAAACATTGATAGGAATCGGTAAAGAGAGTCTGTAGGGTTTCTTGAATAGTCTTTCACATGGAAAAGAAGAAAATCTCCTTTTTTGTGTGTATTATAAGAAAAATATGAACAGGCTCAAACAAGACGTGAATGTTAATTGTACGAACCTATCGATTTTCCTTACTTCAAGTTTTTGCATGGTTGATCCACGATCTACTTAAAAGCTAAAATGAGCAAGACTGATGTAACGGTTAAGGAATATATTATGAAGGCAGACAACCCCAAGGATTCCAGCGAGGCCACGTGAGGTGGCATAATTGCGTTCCGACGAAGGAGGACGCATTCTAGTCGTCGTTTTACAAATGTCCCGAATATGTTTCGCGGATATCGATTGTGATGCCATGCGATTTCAGGGTTTGGACTCAATCTTGAATTAGACTGGCTGGCCAATGGGCACATCACCTCGATCTGATGTGATTGTGAATCTGTCATGCCTCGACATCGGATTTGTTTCGCAATGCCGGCATGCTCAAATGAAAGCGGTAAAAATTCCCCATATTTCCACGTGCTTTGCAGTTGTGTGTGTTGGTTTCACGGCTGTTTTCTTCGCTGTTTTTTTTCAAACGTAATTGAAGTTGTGTTAATTGATTCGAAGTATCACTAGCAAATATGACTAAAGCTACTTATCAGAACATTAGAAAGCTGTGTAGTGGTGTGTTTGTAGGAAACGGACTTTACAATTCGCCCCCGCATGTAATGGCAATTCGTGTCGGCAACGACCGAGTTGTGATCTGTCAACTCGGCTGCTTTTCACAGGAGATTCAAGTTCTCTCTGCGTAGTGCCAGAAAGCACCCCACAAGTCCACTTTCCCTGAATATTTCTGGGGAATCAGTACAGTTTACTAATCTGTGATTACTACAATTTTAATAGGTTTTTTTATCTCCTATGCTTTGTTGTAACTTGCAATTGTCGATCACAGCTTCATTCAACTAATCGAGGAACATGTTCCCGCATAAAACTACAAATCGCAACCTTTCTCTTACTATGATGTTCATTGATAATCGTTACAATGACGTGACATGTGCTCGTTATTCGGTTGATGTTGAGTTTCCGTAGTCCACATGATTAGTTTTAGTTTAGTCCAAGTTTAGTTTTTGTTTGGTCATACCTTGATGAGTATTTGTGATTTAAGTATCTTTACCTGTGGTCCCTCCTTGTGGCCGTGTCTGGATTTCAACTTGCGTTGGTCTTGTCGACGATATACTATTCTGACTACACTACAACGAGCTTCGAGTGAAACTTTTTATTTAGGATGTGTCAGTCAGCCGTACAAATGCAAGACAACCCTACTATAATAACAAAAGTTAAATATAATCTCATAGAAGTTGTGCTACGCCAGATACGAAAAACCACTAAAAAAGCATCCTTTAGAAGTGGGCAAAAACATGTGGAAACGTATTCCTTATCTAATGCAGCAGCACAAAACCCCGAGGAAAGGGTGAAAATAATTAAAACAGCACATATAAAAATAAAGTAAACAGACAGGGAGACTGACGGACCTAGAACGACTTAAGTCTCCCGCCGAAACTGTAAAATACCCTTAACTAGCCCAGCTCCTGTGGGCCTCACATGGCTACTCGGTGGATATAAAAGAGTAGAGACTTGAATAGGATTTAGTTAGGAGTAAAGATAATAGCGAAAGAGTAGTGCTACGTGGTGCTGCAGCAGAATAAAACATCGTTTGAGAATCGTCTCTCTGTGCTCCAGTTTGTCGGTGACATTCCCATCCTAACTTTATTGACAGCGTTCGTATCAGTAAAGTTCACTTACCTTTCATTTTCTGCGTTGTCTCGAATGATTTGCTTTGTTTTCTCCTCGTTACTGACTCGAACCCAGTGAATACAAGGAGGTTGTCT
>NC_090884.1:22553034-22555534 GCF_036669925.1 Montipora capricornis | reverse complement strand
TACGATCAAGTGAAAATCATAGCAAGCTAGTGGAAGAGGAAATTAAGTCAAATAACGTTTTGATAACAGTTTCCTCTCTTTTGGTCTGTGATTGGAAGCTGCGGATGATAAACGCAATCCAACGCGACATGTGCTAGGATACAGTTGCTCTCGCTCACCCCGCGATCGAAGAGGGAGTCTGCTTGCAGGCTAGTCTATTACATACCAGTAGTCAGAAATTTGCTTGTCCTCAGGAGATTGGAAGCCTTTAACACAATTATATTCAATCTTGCACGGCTAAATTCATAGCGCAGTGACACGTGGATTTCACCTCTTGTAAGACTTAATGCACAACCGCGGGTCTGCAGAGAAATTTAAACCATTAAATGAGAATGAAGGAGGAAATACAACACAATGACGCGGCCTAATAAACAACGCCTAATATCACTATTTTATTTGGTGACGGGTATCTCCCTTACTTCCTCATTCTTGTCAAAGATAACGCTTGGGCAAACATTGTTTTTCCGACTTTCTATTTCCAAACTGGTTCAAACTGGTCGTACCTTTTAGGGGTTAAAAAAGCGGTTTTGGTATTTCTTAGGGTGTTAAGTCTCGAAAGGTCCACAGCGGGAGCTTTAGTGGTACCTTTTAGGGTATTGAAACGAACAATTATCACAGGAAAATTAAACAATTAACTAATTTTTAATTTTGTCTTATTAACATAATTTGGTACCTCTTAAGGGTGAAAAAAATTTCACACCGCGCCCACAAGACAGGATCTTGGTACCTCTTAGGGCCGGGTTCCTTTCAAAATTTACCACGAGCACCCCCGTCCTTTTTAAATGGGAGTCACCCCCCCCCCCCCCCGGAAAGCCAATACCTAACTTCTCTTCGTTTGCCCTAAAGTCTGCTGTTTTAATTTCCTCTTCGTTCCAAACAATGACGAAAAATGCTGGTATGACTTAACGGGTGGGTAGCTAGGTCACAAAACAACCTTTGTTTACCCGCATACATTTAAAAAACGTAAAGAGCTTTTACTTAGGTTTTTTTTTTCTGTATTTCTTGTGACAGAAGTATTTTCGAACGAAGACAATAGTTGGAGCTCGCACGCAATTTTCTTGCTATTAATTGCGAGTGAAAATGGACATTTATTGAGTCTTCAGTCCGCACCCTCTCCTCCACTGTGGACTGCCCAAATGTTTCATCACCTTAGTTGGGGTCAACATTGATTGGAAGGGGAAGGGAGGGGAGAGGCAAAAGTACCAGGTGGTCAGGAAAGAGAGTCGTGTACAGGAGTTTCCCAATGTAATTTGTTTAGGATTAGAGCCGGCTGGAGTAAACGACTGTGATCCGAACTTTTATGTCCTTGATCTATTTACATAAAATCAGTTTAGAGGAAAGTTGTGCCACTGAAGTGAATTGTGTACAGTGTAATGCGTTACTTTTCCCAATACAATATGTGGTTTTACTACTATATTAATTAAGTTTCAGAATTCAAACATTTAAAGTCCTTTAACTCCCTTCTGTAGGCATTCCCGTCTACTTCAGACCTTCAAGAGGCAAAATGTCTGCACGCTTCGCTGTTTTCGTGAAAAAGAAAGCTAAGTTTCACATGTAAAATTCAATAAAGTAGCAGTATATATCGATCTTGCCGTGATCTGCGTGATCGACAATATCTGAGAACTTAATTTGCGTTCCTCATATTGTGTTGTGGTTTGCTCCCTGGGAACAAATAACTTGTTTTTGCCTTTCATCATATGTAGTTAGGATTTTGGCTCTTCAGATACCAAGAAGGCAATGTCCTCAAGCCGTTGCACTTAAACCGGCATAAAAGAGCGAAAGGGATCGGACAGTTTCACATTTTTAGACTAAACGCCCTGAGCTGGTAGAATATGAATTTCGTGCATTTGGTCATAAATTATTCCTTATCATCCTGTTAAATGTCCCGTTAAAACTTGAACTTTTTACAAAATCTGTCATCTGAGGCGTACTATCAAACATTTTAGTAAGATCGTGCCGTAATTTTCTGTGTAAAAACCGTCCACCAGCTTCGACGACAACAACACGTCGAAACACACAGAGTACAAATGAGAAAATAAGTAAATAAATAAATAAACAAACTGTAGAACGATGACGAGCTTCGGAAACAAAAAAAAACTTAATCCACTGAAGTAAACTCAAATTTGTAAATATCCGCAATGTTTCAAGCATTTGGTATGTGAACAATGTATGAATAACATGGTTAAGAGTGGACGGTATATTATAATTGAACTGGAGAGCCCTTGTTTTTAAATGTAGCGGAAATGAAAGTGCTTGTTGTGTAAATTGCTAATATAAAACGTCCAAAACGCTTTTCATTCTACCGAGATGATGTGAAGTCACAAGAGCTCAGTAAACCGAGAGCCAAAGAATACAATCGGATGATCATTGGCCATAAGCTAATTAAGAAAATGCCTTAGCTAAAAATTACCGCCGAAGATGGAATTAATGTTTAGGTTTGTTTTGGAGCTCAGTTTATTTT
>NC_090884.1:22543034-22548034 GCF_036669925.1 Montipora capricornis | reverse complement strand
AATGGAGTTGTGCACGTAACATCGCAGCGAAATTATGCTACTATTTCGCTATCTTCAGATTGAAAGAAGACTCGAGGCGAGAAACAAAATGATTTCGTCGTTTCTTCATTTATTTATGGTAAAAAGAGCAGCAAAGTGGCAACTGCTAACCCTTTTGTTTCGAAAGAACGAAGATGAAAACAAGTTGCAAATTTGCGACTTCTCCAGATATTTTAGTCGCAAAGGGAAAAAATTCAGTCGCAAATGCGACTGTATTGGTTGCCATTTCAAGCCCTGAATCAAGGCAGAGTAGTCAGTACTGTACTCAGTGTAGACTGGTGCTAGTACCTGGGTCCTGGCTTCTAATAAAACCCCTGGTATACCACTGGTGACTGGCTTCTGATGAAACCCCTGCTTGGATTCACAAAGGTTTTAGTGATTTCCGAAGTTACAATGTTAACAGTAATGTTGAGTATGGCCTGGGTAATAAGGAAAGATGATACTGGTAAAATGCAACGAAAGTAGGAAAAAAGATCAGTCAGGGTGAAAGAAAAATGGAATTTCCAGAAGGTATATGCTGTATAGAAGATAAATAATGATAATGATAGCAATAATAATAATGTGATAATCATGAAGGAAATCTTATGAAGATGAGTGCATTTTGTGATTTATGGGCACGAGTTTTCAAAATTTGAGTGCAATTTGATAACGATTTTCCAGTCCAACAGTTTTGCTGTTCATTTTTCGTTTGTTGACTTGAGAAATTCCTTGCGAACGGTTTCTCCTCTTCTTTCCAAAAACTCGAACGACCATTCCCCATTTTATGCAGGCTGTGCAAACAGTTTCTCCCTTACGTTCCAAAAATTTAAGCATCCGTTCCACATTTTTTTCATTTGGGCTGTAGGAATTTGAAGAATTTATCAGTTTGACAAAACGCTTGACTTAACAAACATAAAGTTTCAAAAAATAATGCAGAGGTTCAGTTGGCATTTATGAAAAGGAATTGGATGCAACACTAAAGCAGTTTGCAGTTTTGTATTTGCAGGGATGTATCCAGAGTGCGTCATTGTGTCCTGGTACGCACTCGTTTTTCTATGAATGCACAGAATGTAGAACAAAGGGTCCAATTAAATGCAGAAAAAAATCAAATGTTTTTGCATTACAAATGCCAGGAAAAACATATGAACAGCTCATTTCACATTGAAATTGAACATTCCCATTTCTTACTACGGAGAAATGATAGTTGCTCAAATTTCAAGGTAGGCTGTTTTCTTCAAAGTTTCATAGTCCAGGGCTAGAAACTAACTTTTTAGCTTACTGGCCTCATGGCCAGTAACAGGTCTGATCTCACTAGCCAAAACTAAAGTTGCACTAGCCAGTCTCGTCATGCGCAGTTTCACTCATTTGTAATGAGTCAGAGTAGTCGAGCTGAGACATATCTTGTTACGTCTAAAAACTATCATGAAAAAATTCCACTTTTGCAAACACAGTTCCCACTTTTATTAAATATTCTCATGTGTTCAATCTCATTGTATGAGTTTGCTCACTTATTTTTTCTTAATTCTCAAAATTCTGAAAACTTGCCTTTCATTAAATTAATTATAAATCACTAGAGAGTGAACGACTAAGGCATTTACGTCTATTGTGATTAATAACTGTTTGTCCATACAAGTTTATTCGTATTTTTTTCACAAGGGCAAAGTTTTCACTATATTTGCACTGGGATATGGAAAATGCAGAATAAAGTAAATTAAAAATAAACCTTAAATAAAATTACTTTTATTAGTAAATCTGTGGAAAGGCTTGTCCTATGATTATAAATTGGGCTTTTTCAGGCTCAATTTTAAACATGAAAGCACCATTCTACACATGAAGCAAAAAGCAGCAACTTCGAAGTGAATGACCATTTGGCCTTTTTGTTTACAATAAATGAAACACAACCAGTTCCACATGATTTCACACGTGGTTAATCATTTTTGAAAAAATTGTTCGCAGCAGGGCGTGGGGAAATTGTAATCCGCTTGGTTTCCTTTTTAGTTTTTTTTTTTAACTTATCATTTTTAAGGCAGTTAATTCGGAATCCATGAAATCCACTGACAGTTTCTGTTTGTATTAGTTTCTATTCTCTCCTTCTGCCTTATTCATCTGAGATAATTTTCAGTTTTGCTTTTGTCCAGAACTCCTCTGCTTCACAATTTTTACTAGCCTCAATGGCTAGTGAAAAGCTCAAAATCTACTAGCCAAAATTGAAACTTCACTAGCCTGTGGCTAGTTGGCTACCGTTAGTCTCAAGCCTTGATAGTCGTATGATTTCATTTTGTCAACGATTATGTCCTGCTTGAGGAGTTAAGTTCTTGTGTTTGAATTCTGCATTATCTGAGCGGTTTTTTAGGTGAGACAATCGGCGACACTTTCTATCTGCCAATGATAATTTAACATTTCAGTCGAAGTTGTTTTCCAAGCTAATGTCAAGCATTAATCTGTTTATCGCGAGCAAAATGACGGAGAACCCAATGACGAAGTATGTTAAATTTTTGTTTTGTGCAACCCTGTTAATATAAGTGCCGGGCACGCACATGTCATCGTCTCAGTCCTTGTTTTGCACATAACTTGTCTGTTTTACCAATTATGCAACTTTTTCGAAGTTAGTGTTAAAAATAATGTGTTTAACATGAAACTTGGATGTATTCAAATGCTTGATTATTAACATTGGCCATGGTGAAGTCATTGGCGACAATGAACACTGTATCACTTATATTTGTTTACTCTCTTGTTCTTAAATTAAACTGAAAGGGTTTTTAAAATAAAATTAATGGTGCTCTTTTACAGAAAATTGAGATCCAGTTCTCTATTTTTTTTTTTTGGCTCTGGAGATCTAGATCATTTGTCAACTGGAGCCAACAGTTCCTACAACTAACGCATTCCTCGATCTCAATTTTGATCGATGAATCAACAGGCATAGCAGATCATTTTATTTTTAGTACATATTCGAGGGGATGGGTAAGACTTCATTTTTGTGCGATTTAGAAATCATAAAGGGCACTGCAGCAGCAATTAAGAGGTAATTAAATATTCTTGAATATTAATTAGTTGAACCCCCAACAGAGATGTATCCATCTCTTCTGGACCCCTTTTTGAAAAATTTGGGGGTCCATTGCAAAATTTTGGGGGTCCAGCTAATTAATATTCAAGAATTAATATTCAATCTATTGCCTCTTATTGCAGTACCCTTTCAGATTTCTAAATTGCACAAAAATAAAGTCTTATTCCTCCCCACGAATATGTACTTAAAATGATCAATTTCTTTGAAACTGTTATGCCTGTTGATTCATTGATCGAAATCTATAGGCTTTCAAAGCTCCATTGATCACATCTGGAAATGTCTCGAGGAATCCGTATGCTGTAGGAACTGTTTGCTCCAGTTGATAAATGATCTTGATCTCTGCAGCAAAAAAAAGAGACCTGAATCTCAATTTCCGTAAAAGAGCATCATTTATTTTAACAACACTTGAGGTGTAATTTAGGAACAAAAGAGTAAACAAATATAAGGGATTGATACACACTTGATCGTCGGCCCGTGCGGCCATGACTTCGCCATGGCCAATGTTAATAATCAAGTGTTTTAATACCTTCAAGTTTTATGTTCAATACGTTAATTTTAACACTAACTCCAAAAAAGTTTCGTAATTTGCAAAACAGACAAGTTACATGCAAAACAATAACCGAGACGATGACACGTGTGCGCCCAGAATTAACATCAATAGGGTCGTACAAAACAAAAATTTAACGTACTTCGTCGTTGGATTCTCTGTCATTTCTCTCACGATAAGCAAACTAATGCTTGAAATTTGCTTGGAAAGCATGCAACAAACTAAATTTCAACTGAAATGTTTAATTATCACTGGCGACAGATGGAAAGTGTTGCCGATTGCCTTGCCTAAGAAACAGCTCAGATCATGTCACACAACGGGGCTTCGGTCTTCGATCTTCGTTTTGTAGACACCCGTTCAAAACTTTGACAAAATGAGATCATTCGACTACAAAAATCCGAAAATAACAGCTTACCTTGAAATGAAAGGAACTCAATCATTTCTCTATTGTGAGAAATGGGAATGTTCAATTTCCTTGTGAAATACGTTGTTCGCATGTTTTTCCTGGCGTTTGTAATTTGCATAAACATTCAATTTTTTTCCTGCGTCCAATTGGACCCTTTGTTCCATATTCTATGCGTCCGAAAGGAAAATGAGTGCATCCTAGGATGCAATGACGGACTCTGGATACATCTCTGCCCCAAAATTTTGCCATGGAACCCCAAATTTGAAAACCTGGATACATCTCTACATTCATTTTTGCCTGTGGAACAGAAAATTGCTAGTGTCCATTCTTGCTTTCACAGTCACAAATGCTCAAGCAATTTCATAAAGAAACTTGTTAATTTTTTTTATTTTACTCAACAAAATTAAAGGAACTTCTGTATTACACTCTTCGGAAATTCAATTTTCTGTTGATCTTTTTCCTTGGGATGATGCATGGGCATGCTTTTGAGCTTTGATATGGCAATGGTTTATGTTTCAGATTGACCCTAAGCGTGCAGTGCCAAGGGGACCAGGACAGCAAGCTGTTATTTCCCAGCAAAGTGTTGGGGGTCCACCATCGGTAAGAATGTACAATAGCTATTGTAATAAGATTTTAGTAAATTTGTTAATTGTCCAGCACCACATCCAGCAAATTAGTCCAGCAATTTATTTGGAAGCGTTAACATGTTTTTACCTCTTGATGCTGCTGTTTTGACAGAAGGATTCAGGAAACAACGAGAACAAAATTTTTGTTGGTGGATTAGGAGGTAACGCCACTGAGGAAGAATTAAGGAGGTTTTTCTCAGTCTTTGGCAAGGTACAGTGCTTTCAGTTTCTGTTTGCTAGTGATTTGTAATAATAGCATTATTAGTAAATAGATTTGAGCATTAACTTGAAGTGTGATTTCATTGGAGTTGTTTAGGAAAGTACTTTGTTGTAATGTGA
>NC_090884.1:22528034-22535534 GCF_036669925.1 Montipora capricornis | reverse complement strand
TTAATGTTAAGAAATTGAGAAATTTTATATTATTTTGTACTTTATCTTAAAATAATAATTTGAGTTAGTGTTCTCTTTTTAACATACAACTTACTCTTATTTTTGGTATTTGATAAGCTCTTACCTTAGGAAAAATGAGATTAATAGTGTTCTATATTTTGATCTGATATGGATATTTTGTTACATTATTTTGATACTGTTCAATATGGTCAATGGTTAAACACTTAGAGCCTTTTATGGGAAAGTTAAGAGTATCCATATACCTGTTTTGATTATTAAAAAGGAAAGGCTAAAAAGTCCATTATTGAATCTTTATAGAATCTGAAATTTAACTTTTGTTGAGGAAAAAATGTGAATGTAGTAAATATTGAACTGTATTTACAAAAAAAACACTGTACTTTGTCCAAGCTACACCAATAATTGGAATAATAATTATTACCGGGTAGTCATAATTATGTGTGGTGAATATTGAGTGCATTATGAATATTGATTTATGAATATTGATGAATGGGCAAGTAATGTTTAAATCCACAAGCAATAATCTAGTGTCCTTAAGAAGGTTTTTTCACTGGTATTTATGCAATTTTAGTCTTTATTGAAAATTTTGGGGTGGGACAACAAATATTATTGCATTTTTTTATTGGTTTCTGTGTGTTCTCCTTGCATTGTTTTCAGCTGTTGATAAGACTCTTAATGATAATGACTGTTGTGTTTTGCATATCTTCTTACTCTTCGTGTTGTTTCAGGTGGAAGCCAAAAAAGCTGAACAGCAGCAACCCCGTGGTATGGGACAAGGTGGAAATATGGGAATGGCAGGAGGTCAGATGAATGCTGGATATGGAAGAGGACAATATGGATACCCTCAACAACCAGGTGAGGTTCAGTGCAGTGGACGCCATTGTTTTTACAATAATGTCTTAGTAAACTCGACTGTAGTCCTTTGTACCAACATGGATACATAAGTTAATTATCAAGAAAATTACTGTAGTTATTCGGTTATAAGGCGCACGGTTTTTTCATGAAAAATCTGTCTTTGGGTGGCAAGTTAGTGCTAAAATCGGGGTGCGTCTTATAGCCAAGTATTTTCGTGCAACAAAATCTTAAGATCACAATTTGAGAAGAACTTGCAGTTTAAACAACACAAGTAAAGGACACTAGTTGTCAATTAAAAAAAGAATAGTGCTTTTAGAGACCTTTAGAACACTAAACGACTTCAAGAGAAAAGCAAACAAACAGAAATTTACATACATGCTTAAAAGCACGTGCTCAGTAACGTGATACCAATGACAACAACACAATCGTTCGAAACTTGTTTTGAATTCCGAGAATCGTATTTGTCGCTCGCATGAAAAGTTTCTTCTCTGAACAAACAGTGTGGAGATAAAACATACCTTCTTCGTTCATCCAGCCTTTCTGGTGCACTGAAATTTGCATCCTTGGTGGCGTTTTGATATTCAGCTGTCGAACACCTTTGAATGTGACTTTCGGTGGGAGTTTTTCGCCGTTTGGTTTCGCTTGAAGTCTGAACTCTGAACTCTGATTATTTATTAAGTCGGAAGGTTCAAATAAAAGTGTATGCGTTGTATGTTTATCATTTCAGGTGTCAACCTTTAGCTTTTGTTTTTACGTATATCATTAAATGCGTGACTTTTTCACTTTGTTTACGTTAACAAAAAGAGTTCGCATGCCAATTGTGTAAGGATAATTGCTCTCAAATTCATCACATCCTTTTGATAACTCTCAATTTTTTTGGTGGGTCTTATAACCCGGTATTTTCGCATAATTTTCAGTTTGAGAACTTAGCTTGATTAAATTGCTAAGTTTGGGGTGTGTCTTATAACCGAGTGCGCCTTATAACCGAATAACTACGGTATACTAAGTGAACAGGTCTAGGTATTAGTTTTGACACATTGTGTGAGTGGTGATATTTCTAATTTTCAATTTAAAAGTTTCACGGCACTCAAATTACTAGTTCTCAAACATCTTTCACAGATGATTGTTTTTTTTTTTTATCACAGGTATGGTTCCACCTTCAGCAGCCATGGGAAGAGGTTATCCAGGCTATGGTGCGATGGCCCCAGGATACCCAGGTGCTAATCCTATGGTGGGAACAGCATATGGATATGGTAAGTAATGACATCTGCTACTTGTTTTATCAATTGGCCGTGAGTATAGAGGACCCCTGTACCTGCCTGCTGTCAACATATAAATGATTTTGTAATGTTCAATAACCCTCTGTTTAGCAGGGATGGGAGCACAGGCAGTTCCAGGGTATGGCGTTGATCAGTCATCAATATATGGTGCTCAAGCTGGCTCAGCTGCAGCAGGAGGTACTATAATGTTCTATTTGAAAAGCAAAGAAAAAACAGAGATAATGCAGTTTTGTTATTTACTGTATATTATTTTCAGCAACTGTTTCGTAAACTGACGGTTAGTGCCAAAGACATAAAGTAGCTTCCACTGTCGATGGCCAGTTCCTGAACAAAAATGGCTGCAATGGGTGGCAGATACTGGCATTGTTGCCATAAGACCCCACACATGGGAGACAGGCAACCCTGTCATTTATGAAAAGGGCAAACCCTGAATTAATTAATGATAGACAAAAAGTTTACAAATATGCCCTTCAAATTGGAAGGGATAGGGGGATGTGCAAATGTTTAAAAAATCACTAGATTAAATTGCATCTATTCTAACAACTATTAAACAAGGTCATTAACTTGCATCCAACCTATTTACAATAATGTCTAAGTTCAGTGTGTTTCTTTGTCAAATAATTAAAAATGTGGCTACCTCTTGTTAAATTTCAGCCTTTGGTCCAGGTTATGGTTCTGCTCCTACCTCAGCAGCGGCATCCATGGCTGCAACATCTGGATATGCTGACTATGGGCAAATGTCAGCAGCATCTCAAGGTGCGATGGCAGGAGGACCTCCTGGAGCTCAGCCACGTCTTGACACCCCTGGTGCACCTGACTATACTGCTTATGGTGAGAATCAATAATAATTGTTTTGCATGTGTCACGGGTTAATTTTTGAAATACACAGTGGGTTTCCAAGAAGCTGAATCTTGGTGTTCAATTTTACAGGTTTGGGAAACTATCAGCAGCAGGAGTCTAGCTATGGTCCTGCCAGATCATCTTTCTCGTCGGATACTGGCAGCTATGGAAATTACGGTGGTGCTGATCAAGCAAACTATGGAACATCATATCCCCATGGGGGAGGGGGAGCGGGAGGAGAGCCTTTTGGAAGAGGAGGGGGAAATGTGTCACGTGGTTACCACCCCTACGGACGTTAATATCACCCCAAACTTCGAGCTTGTCAATTCGTTTTGCGTGAACTCGAAAGATTTGACACAACATTGCCATTTGCAAGTCCATTTATGGTCTAAACTCTGAGAAACGTGTTTTAATTTTTCCAGTTATTTTTAACTTCAGAAAGCCGTTTAACGTTTAAGTCACACAGTTGTTCATTTAGCGATTTCCTACAAAGACTGTTGGTCTCGTGCTTATCGAAACATTTTTAAAACTGTTCAGGCTCTCCTGAATGAGATACCTACCATACAGTATATGGGCCATTTTCTCTTATTTCATCGAAGACAACATTTGCAAAAAATCCACTAAATTGGCATAGTATTAGTTTTTTTAAGCCGTAAATACAAAAGTGTTTGTAAGTGCTGCCATGTAGCCAATAATTTAAACGGATCATTTGCAAGGCGAGACCTTCGTGAATCCGAGGCCGCCAGTAAAGGTACAAGATTTACAGGATTTATAGTATATGTGTAAAGTAGCACTTTGATCCAGTTCTAACTAAGAAGGCAATAGAATGTGCGCCCCTCTTAGATGAAAGGTACATTATGGCGCATTCATTGTCACAAAGCTTGCAGCTTTCGGTCGGGTGACTTGTGTGTCGTTCAAAATGACAGCTTTGTAGCAGACTAATTTCTCGGGGCTTCTTTTTGCTCGTTGTACACCTTAGCAGGCAGCTTATGTTGAAATTTTAATGAACACATTAAACTTTTTATTATCTCTTGCTTGTCATTGATTTGCTACTGGTTTTAAGGGCATTGAGGTTAATTAATTAAGACAGTAGCGAGATTTAGCTTCGCGTATACGTAAAACAGCAAACACAAAAAGCCAGGCTGTTTCTTACAAAAGTTGGAAAATTATCTAATCCTAAGTAGCGAAAAGGCTGGCAAATCTCAAATTCAGCCGCTTGACGTTTGCCGTAAACGCGGTGCCAAATTCTTCTGGCACAGTTGTCCACAAACGCAAATCATGGGGCTTTACCAACCACAGCCCACAAACATATTCTACACTGCTACACATTGTTTCATTACACTGTCATCTTGCACGTGACCCGTGATCCGGATTTTCGATAAACCAGTAAACTATAAAGGAAAAATGAGAGTGGTTAGTGAAGAATACCCTTAGCCTCTTGTTTGTCGATAAGATGATGGCCACCAAGAAACTCAACCTCGTTCACAGGGTCTGTCTTCTTTGCTTCCTTTGTCTTTGAGGAGAGAGACCTCAGGCTGGTCACGTGGCACTGGTCGTCAAGCATTTTCCCATTGGGGCAGAGTTTTCGTTAAAGTTTGATCCCGCACTCGGCGAAAGCGTATTCGTTTGACAAGGAATAAACTAGACGTTCCGTAAGCGTAAAGTGGGTTGCCTGTGGTACGTGTTACACAAAAAAAAGAGGGCATGACTTTGGTGGTATTGTAATCAAGCGTTCCTGTTAATTTTTTCAAGTGGCGGGTTATTTGGACCATTTGAGGTGTCACCCAGACGTCGTGCCAGCAGTGGCCCTTTGGCACACACATGTTCTCACGTTGATTATTTTGTAATGTCCTGTCCTGTTTGAAGTCTCACTTTTTCAAGCTTTGGTGATAAATTCAGGTCAAAGATAACAAAACGCGCTCTTGAGTAAAACTCGTTCAATTCTTCTTTAGATAGTTTGACGGACGTTTTCCTGGATGTCATGCGGTTTGCACTAAGCAAACGTTTATTCCACACACTGAGGAAGGACTGAACATGTGTTAACGCTTCATAATTCGTCTTCTTTCAGTCAAACAACGTACTGAATGCTGATTTGTTAATAAAGAGGGCATTATTTTCTTACTACTAATTTTTAGTCCTTTTGCTTGTGAAATATCAATTACTCGCTCACGATTGGTGGAGCGCCAAAAATACTAGCTCCTGATTGGCTGAACAAATCGCTTCCACGTTCAGTTGGTTTCTTAAGTCTCAGTAAAACAACTTCGTCTTCTTTGAAGTTTGTCTTTTAATAAATTCGCGTTGCATTCGCTAAAATGCCATAGAAAATAAAAAACTAGATACTCCGGAAGGTGAATTTTTTAGTTATAAGAGGAAGAGCAATAGATTTTTCTCATGAAAAGCTTAAAACTTGGATCGACTTGCGGTTGAAAAACAGTGATGATCTCGGCATCGCGTCAAGGGTTTTCTCGTCTTTACCAAGGCATCTTGCAACTCGCCAAAAAAGGTCGCAGGACATTTTTCCATTGATGGGAGGAACGAGTAGCTCAAACTTGGTGGAGGAAGTTTTTTCTGTGGATAACCGTTTGCTTTTTTTAGGTATGGCCATTTCCCAGTTTTTTTCTCCGTTTAGCTTCGTCTAGTCTCCTTCGCAGCCGTTTTTTGGATGTCACGCAACGCTGCGAAGGAGACTAAGCTTCGTCCGACCGACTCAAATTTTTGGCATTTTCAAAAAAAAATAAATAAATAAAAAATAGGAAGTGATGTTTTCAAACCTTTTTTACGTCGCATAGTAGTTTCGGTGGTGGATCCTTTTTCCCACGCTGTCTTAATTACCAACTTTTCCGCCATATTGATTTTGGGTTATCGTCTTGTTGTTTTCCTGGCTCGACAGTTCTGGTGCTTTGGTACCAGGCCTCCGATTCCGAGACTGCTTATACTTTTTTTAGGTTGCTCTTTGTTAATCCGACGGACCGACCCAATATGATGACCTATGCGTATTTTTAAGTGGACTGTTCTTATTTTCAAGTGGTAGAAACCTCAAAAGCACAGATGAATTAAACAAATTAAAGCTTAACATTTCGTTAAATCGTTGTTGCGTTTGTTCAGGACTGACACTCGAATTTTTCCCTCGAGTGGATAATACCATTTTTTACCGTGAACAGGAAACTTTATTTCACGTTTTTCCATGCTTAAAACATTGAAGTTTGTCTATAAGAACTGTCGCGTTTTTACAAGGAGACAAACGTTGGCCGTGTAGCACTTATATTTGAACAGACTTAACTGATTAGAGTGTAATGTGAAGTGCTAAGTATCTACCCCATATGAACCATGTGAGCGTTAGCTCTACTGATGGAAATAGGCCCACCCAAGACAGAGAAAAATTCTGACCAGGGTGGGAATTGAACACACGACCTTCGGGTTAGATCACCGCCGCTCTACAGACTGAGCTACAAGGTCAGACGGGAGCAGGCCGTGGGAACTGTAGATGTTAAAGTCACGGCAATGAACATGTACGAGTACAAGGAGAGATAACGGTTTTTTCAAACGTTAGCCGTGTAGCACTTATATTTGAACAGACTTAACTGATTAGAGTGTAATGTGAAGTGCTAAGTATCTACCCCATATAATTGCACCAATTAAGGTTCAGAGTGTGAACATGTCGGATCATGATTCGGAGAAGCTTACATTTCTGGAAAATCCTGTCACAGCAAACTTAAATGGCTTATAAAAAATCGAAAGGGCTTGGAGCATGGCGGGCGATCAAGAGAACTGTTTTTTGCCAGTTGCGTTCATTTAAAGTTTAAACAAACTTGAATGTTTTAAGCATTGAAAAACGCGGAAAAAAGTTAGCCGTTCATGGTAGCTCGAAATGGTAGTATAAATAGCAATCATTTGTACTCGTTTTGGACGTAAAGAAGTAGTTGACTTGTTTGTTTGCTTTGCTTACGAGCAAACAAGTGTTTTTACTCCGCTTGGCTGATTGTTTTTCGAGGTGCATCAACAATGTTAGGACAATTTTGCCCTCTAAGTTATTAACAAGTTATCGCAATGGGTCCTCGTAAAATTAAGGATTAATATCACTTGTGTTTTCAGAAGTTGCTAAAATTGCCCTCGTCGCTGGGCAAATCGGTCACACAATCCTAGAACCTCATTTCCTTGTGCAGAGACAATTCAGATTTCTCGTCATAGTGTTGTCGTCAAACCAGTTTTGGCCGCCAAGCTGAGATTGGGGAGCTTAAAAGCACGCGAGTTTTTTAGACGCGAATGGCAACCGGAAGAGAACATTTCGTGTGTTAAGACAGTGGTGTCTCCCACATTTTTAAACGAATCATCTCTAATGGAGAAAAGATACTTAGTAATGTAAATGTGGTTGTGTGAAGACAAGTTAAAAGGCAAAACGGCTCACTTCCGGTTGCCGTTCACGTCTTAGCCAACCTCGTCCCCAGGGCGCTTTTCCCTGGTTTTGGGTGGGGCGGAGCGGTTGGCGTAGCTAACGCGGCGCTCGCCA
>NC_090884.1:22515534-22518034 GCF_036669925.1 Montipora capricornis | reverse complement strand
ATCGCTGATTGTTTCCACGCAGGTCCGCACTATTCAAGCGGACGAGGACAAAAATACTGCTCAATTTTCACAAAAGTAAAGGAAAAGAACTTTAAAAACATGCATTCACTTTGAACTTAAATTGGGAGGGCAATAAAAACATTAAAAAGAAACAGCCCCATTAAATTTACGCAACGGTTCGTCCTCGAGTTTTCCAAACTTTCAGCCACTAGTCTACTCGATCAGCTACCTTTTCCAGAGCTTTTTCATCCTCCCGCTCACTTCTCTTTGAAGTTTCATGATGATTCGGAAATAAATGTGCCATTCTTTTGCTGGCCTGGAATTTTTTCCTCGGCGTTTTTGTCGCCATGTTATTTTAACTGATGCTTGAAAAAATTGTATGAAAGTCAAGTAGACTAGTGCACGACTGATAAAACCTCGCGAATATCAGTCGTGAAGTAGTCTACTTGACTTTCATAAATATTTTGAATCAATTTTGACTGATCACGATCTTCTCTGATCCAACGCTGTGCAAGACTTATCGTCTACGGTTTTTGCAAAGGTTTTAAAACCTCAACTTCACTAATGCTCGAAGTAATGCGTGACATATTACAGTCGCGTTACCTGCGCAGTAACGTTGCGCACAAACAATTAGCGCGAACGTCCTTAAGCGGGAGCGTCTGAGTTCATTTCAGACCTTCTTTGACAGGAAAATTAATGGATTTCATAAATAGGTTTTGTCTGTGCAAAAATCGTCGTTAAGTTGACGTCAGACGTCAATTTGATGAAAATTTAATCCAACAACATGGCCTCTTCCTTTCATCGCGACATCAGCAAAATCGTGGGCCCTTCCGCATTCACTGTGAATCACTGTTTCCACTGGATGTTGATGGTGAAATTGCGGCTGCAAACAGGGTGTCCAAAGCACCAAGTAATTCAAATCCTTTCTGATGAAACCTGATTTCCACATTAATTCTGTCACGTAATTTGGTTAAAAGATTATCGATTTTTTCTGACTGGCCGATCACTGGTCCGTAAATATCTGAAAAAAGGGGAAAAATTGTTAACAAGCTTCCTTTTCACCTCTTCTCCAAAATTCTCCCAAGTAACTGAAGAGAGAAGCACACACAGTGCATTTTTACCTTCGACACACTCATCCGAAAAATTGGTTTCTGCCTTGAGCGGGAATCGGACTCACGTCCCCCTGATTACTAGTCGGGCATGCTAAGCCACTACACCATCAAGGCCACCACGCTAGCAACGCAGCAGATTAATGGGGTGACTTAGCGACGTCACGAGGGGATCCCTAAGCCCCAGCCTGTCTTCACTTGAGTGTGTATCCTTGCCTCAATAACCCCACACGAGGCTTAGAACAAAGTCAGAGTTTTTTTTTAATCAGCTGCTTTGCCAGCGTGGTGGCCTTGATGGTGTAGTGGCTTACGACTAGTAATCAGGGAGACGTGGGTTCGAGTCCCGCTCAAGGCAGAAACCAAATTTTCGGATGAGTGTGTCGAAGGTAAAAATGCACTGTGTGTGCTTCTCTCTTCAGTTACTTGTAAGTTTAAGCCTTCCATCTCTGACTTTCCAAAATTCTCCCAAAAGGGAGAAAAACAAATTTAAATTGAATATGTTTGAAAAGAGCGAGCGCTGATGTCCACCGCAACCGAGTATGAATGTTCTGATATAAGCAGCATTTTTGCACTTCAATTTATTGCTCGAGAAACGGAAAACCTTTATATCTCTAGTACGAATACAATCCATTGATTTTTAAAAACCATTTACAACGGGCCACCGAGTCGTGCAAACTGATCAGACTTATTTTGTACTCCGGATCTAAATCGACCGCTACTGAGTACTCTAATAGTCCATACCCCCACACGAATTCAATGAATGATTATGAAACAAACGAAAAATATGCATAGTACAATATCGGAACTAAGCAGCTCTAAGATAGCAGATAGTAGAACACTGCAGCGCAATGGCAGTGTCGTGCGTTCGAGTCCCGGTAAAGCTGGTTTTTTTCTTTATCAGCCTTTCAAGTGCAATGATCGTTTTCACTTTGTCAGTCTTCCTTATATTTCACGGCCAATTGAAATAGACCTACCAAGTATTGTGTTGGCAACATCGGTAAGAAGTACTGTGTACCTTGGATCACTGATATATCTGCAAGGAAAGATAGTCGTTGTCAAGGAGTGTTAGTGTCTGCACCGAGAGGTTTTTCTCCGGGTACTCCGGTTTTCCTCTCTCCTCAAAACCGACATTTGACTTGATTTGCGTTAATTGTTAATTTCTGTTTTTACCGTGTCTCCAATTAGTGCTCCAGCGCTAGAACGTTTAGACTCTTAAATATAGTCCCTTTCCTTTCCCTTCCTTTTTGAGTGGCGAATGACGAAGTGACATCTAAAAAGGAAAGAAGAACTCAAAGGCAGACGATAGCTGCCTGGCTCCATTAGCCCTCACGGTTATTCCAGATAGCTCGTTCGGAATTGTTTATTGTGTTTACTAAACAAATTGTAAATTC
>NC_090884.1:22508034-22510534 GCF_036669925.1 Montipora capricornis | reverse complement strand
TGGAAATCAAAAAGTCATAGATTCAACTCTTGTTCAGGAGCAGTCACATAAAATTAAACATGCATTAAAAGGTAACAACGTACCTCCATTGGCTTAGAACTTTTGCCTTGAACAAAGTAACGGTAAGTTCCTGCTGTTAGCTTTCTGGATGTTGGAATGTCTCCTTTAGAATCTTGTTTCAAACAATACTTAATGGAGAGGAATCCATTGGACATTCCAGCAACAAGGTGTGTATCATCAGGCTAAGGCAAAGGCAAAATAATTAACGAAACAAGCTTGACGTCTTACTAATTTTGATAATTATTATGCTAGTACAACAGTCGATTGTAAATGTAAACAGTGCAGTTTCGAGATTGTTCGCAGAAATGTAATTAATACTGGTTTGTTTTCCTGATCCAGTTATCTGTAAGCTGCTGTGTGGATTTGTTTGCACTATGCCCTAAGCAGACAAACCATCTGGGTGACGGAAGCACAAAAGACACCAACAGAGCAATCCAGATACATGAAAGTTCCTTATAAGAGCAACAAAACCAATTATTGAGATTTAGTATAAATACACAGGTGATTATACAAAATCGCACGCTCTCATTGGCTCACTATCTCGGATTATCAGCTGTTAATCACCTCAACGGACAAAATGGCTGACAGTAGTCGTTTTGCCACTGTAAGTGAAGATGATTTCACGTTGAAATGTTCTTTTTTTCTCTTTTTTGAAATAATCACCTGTGTATTTATACTAAAACAATTATTTGCCTCAGGCGAAGCGATTATCGGTGAATATTCACTGATAATCACTGAGCCTGAGGCAAATAATAATTGTTAAATAAGAGAAACTTTAAGACCAGAGTTTGTGGAGCAGAGTTTCACCACGTCATTACAAAGGGGACGACCTGCATAAACAAAAGGTGTGTTATGCGCAAAGAAAATTTCCATAGCTAAAAACAGTTATTTTGTTTTTGCAAATGTTGCATCCATTTGAGTATGCTTCTGTTTACAACAGCAAATGGAGTGACATAAAAACCATCTATTATCTAATCTACAGTGTTTCAAATTAACAGGACTTGATGACATCAGTTGACAGTTGTCCATAGCAAGTTTGTTTGGCAACAAAGCCATAACACAAAACCTTAAATTAAATTAAAATGAGAAACAAAAAAATATAATTATTAGACTTACAGAGATCCCAAGACTAAGAATTGGTGCAGGATAGTCAATACTATGAACAACTGTATAATCTTGAACATCATAAATTTTAACATGCCTGCATAAAACACGTAGAGTATGAAATTAGCAAAGACAAAAAAATTACTGTACTTAACATTGTCTAGTTAACTGCTGATTTCTAATGATAAACAATCAGTTGGTACTGTAGATAGATAGATTAACAGGTTTTAAAATTCTGCGACAAGGGAATTACTCCAAAAACACATAACCTCAAAACTGTTTAGTCCCAACTTCTAAACCTGCCATTACACCATGATATACATCTCCCACATGTACATGTACCCTCTTGGAAAATGTGCCCCCATGACAGGGTATTTCGTCAAAAGATCACCTGGCTATTTAACTGAAGTAGGCTTTTGTGTATCTTCAACCTGTTGCAACAGTTAGATTAAGTGTGAGAGCCCCTATACATGCTTCTTACACCAGGTCCTGTATCTTCAATCAAACAGATCCATATTTTTACACTACGAAGGCTACATTGTAAACTATAAGTTCAAATTTCCAACCATCTCTTTAAGTTTATAAATTCCAGATATTTGCTATTTTCGCATTTTGGGGGGTTATTTGCATTAAAGCAATGGATTTCCATTTCAATGAATCATGATATAGTCTGAAGAGTAAATTAATAACTTGTACTGTTTTTATGTAAAGGTATTGCATTATGGGAATGGGAAAGCAGTCTAAGTCCAGAAATGCAAGTAAAATTAGATGCACATAATTATATTTCAATAAGGGTCACAAAGTGTCCACTTGCTCTTTTCACGAACTTCAACATCACTCATGAATGTCTCATACAGACCATTCACATCACAAAGTGCTTCTCCTCAAGTAAGGATAAACTGCTGCATTCACCCTGACCTAAAAATAAAGCTAAGCCTCACCCTAACCTTATTGTTAGAAATAGGTAGCAAATGCTTACACTTAAAGGGACACTTTGCATTGAATATCAAAATTGGGCTTGTATCTAATTAACTTGCATTTATGGACATCAGTGATAAATTCCTGACACAGTCATGTAAATGAACAAGATTGTCAAAATATCCATCACTTGAGCTGGACAAAGATCGAGTCAAATGCCTAAGATTTAAATATAATTATTATAATTATAATATTAAGGTACAGGGCTCGAGACTAACGGTAGCCAACTATCCACAGGCTAGTGAAATTCAGTTTTAGCTAGTAGATTTTGAGCTTTCACCAACCATTGGGGCTAGTAAAAAAATTGAGAAGAAGTGGAGTTCTGGACAAAAACAAATTAAAATGAAAATTATTTTGT
>NC_090884.1:22485534-22503034 GCF_036669925.1 Montipora capricornis | reverse complement strand
GTTTATTTATTACTTTGTCTTTAGTAACTTAATAGTTAATCTTCTTTTCACATGAATTAGAACCCATGTTGGGTGTGACAATTGATCAGAATAGAAGTACAATAAGCTAGGACAAGGATCACCCTTTCCTTACGAAGACAACTAAAGATTCTAGATTTATACCTGTGGAGACTAAAGTAAGTCAATTTCATTTTATTTCCCTTTATAAGGATACGTTAGTCGCTTATTTTCTTAAGAATTAGTATATGCTAGCACATGTGTTATTGCGTGTCAGACTTGCAATATGTTAGAGTTCTAAGATATTTTTTGTTGCCTATTTTGTTCTAGTTCAAACCGCATTTTTTCGCATCTTTGCTTCTTTCCCATCTTCCGCATCAAGACCTCCTCTTTCGCATTGTTTATATTTTTCTCATCTTACTCATCGCATCGAAAGATTTCAGAGAGACTGAATCTGGAAGAATAAAGCCTTTTATTTAAGATCACTGCGTGTTTGAATGACTCTCTTCTCCGAACAGTTTTGACATCATTTTGTGGGTTGGCTGGTTTAAGATTCAGAGTGTGCTGCCTGTCGCCTACACCATATTATAGAATCTCATCTCCTTTTCTGAGAAATAAAACAACTAAAATCACAGACTGAGGTTAATAAATAACTAGAGATTTCATCATCACCTAACTTAGGTTTCATGTTCAGCTCTGGGGCGCTCTTCTACACGGCCAGTGCATCATTTTGCAATGCGACAATGAGGACAGCCTTTCTGCAATCAATTCTGGCTGTTCACACATCCCTGGCATGCTTCTCTCTTTGCGAGAAATCTGGCTTTTCACTTCTCATCATGACATTGACATCTTTGCTCGTCACATCACTGGATTGGACAACTTTATTGCTGATCACCTCAGTTGTTGGCATTTATCCCTTGTACACCACCTCCGGTTCTCCGCATTAACCGCTAACACAACCACCATACAGGTTTTCTGTTTCCCTCAACTGTTTGAATTCAAAATTGATTGCTAATGTGGAATTTTCTCAGGCCTTGGTACTCCCATCAGAGACCTGTCAATAGCCATGCCGCATTCCCAGCTTCAGCAACTTGTTTCACAGATTAAAGACCAGTCTTACCTCCAGGAACCAGGCACAACCTACGCTCTCAGTGGTCTTCCATCTCCTGGTTCTGTGAGGCTTTCTTGTTAGTTCCTCTCCCGGGAGCACCCTCGACTATCTCAGCATACACGGTTTTCTTACAGTCTCAGTGGACATCTTCCTACCAATACATTCTGGGTCATCTAAATGCTGTCCGCTTGTTGCACCTATGTCATGGTCTCCCTACTGATTCCTTTACTTGTTTTGCTGTTTCGCTAACCAAGAAAGGTCTCAAATGTGTTTTGGGCACCGCAGCTAGCCAGAAACACCCCATCACACCTGCTTTATTAGCTCGCTATACACCATTCCTTGGACACAACCTTACCACCTCACACCTTGACATGGGCCTTCACAGTTGCTTTCTTTTCATTTCTGTGCAAGTCATTTCTGTGCAAGTCAAACTTTGGCCTCGCCCATGATTTCCTCTTTTGCCAAGAACGCCACCTCACTCAGAGTGATGTTAAGTTCACAGTCTCCAGTTGTTTCCTCCACATAAAATGGTCCAAGACCCGCCACCATAAGGAAGGAAACCACATTGTTCCTCTGCCCAGCATCCCATACTCTGCACTCTGTCTGGTTGCCGCCCTTCGTCACCACTTTCCCTTGGTACCTGCAACTCCTGACGCTCCTTTCTTCTGCCTTCCTATGGCCACAAGCCTTGCTCCAGTAACGGTGCCCTTCTTCACTGCAACCCTGAAGCGCCTTGTAGGTCCAACCCGGTCTCCCTCCACCAAATTATTCTCCTCACAGTTTCAGACGAGACGGTGCTATCCACACTGGGGTTCCAGATCACTTACAGTAACTGCAACTGTATAGCGATTGGCGTTCTGACGCTTACAAGCATTACCTGACACTTCATGCTCAGCGGTAGCTGACATTATGGCCGCCGGCCTTTATCAACAACACCACTAGATTTACCTAAGTATTATTATATACCCATTGGTTGGTTCAATTTATCCTATCAAGATACTCGAGTTCCCCCTTAATTCCTCCTTCTCTACATCTTTGGGACACTTTTCCTTCACTTTTCTTTTAGGCGTTATTTTGTCATTGTAACAGTTGTAATCAATAAATAGATGTTTGGCCCAAACTTGTCTCCATCTCATTCCTTGTTTTTTTGGTATCACGGGTTAGTAATTTGAAATTTTGATTGCACATGTATGAAAAAGAAAAAGTGAAAATCAAGACATACTGTAAACAACCGCAGATAAGCCGCATCCTTAATTTAGCAGCTCAAATATTGGAAAAAAAAGTTTTTTGAAAGAAATCAAAAGAAATCCAAAGTCAAATCTTTAGAAGTCTTCTTCATCCACTGTTCATCAAACGTAAACTCACTACTAACATTGAAACGGAACACACTTCAAAGCCTCACCCAGAATTTTAGAACATTACCAGTAATTTTAATTTAATATTACGAACATCGTTTCTACCAAATTTTCCTGGTATTTGTTGACAGGAGTTTCTTCATTCAACACAAGAACATGAGCAGAACATTCACAGCTTAGTGATGGAAATCTGGACAGCGGAAGCAGCCTTTTTCAAATGTTCCCGCAAATAAGCTGCACCCCTGATTTCTAGTGATGATTTTTGGGAAAAAAGCACCGCTTATTTGTGGGTGCTTACGGTAATCACACTATCCAATAAAAGATATTCAGGCCAGAAAGAAAGAAGTACAATTAAAAAAATACCTACCCACTATGTCCCTTAAATTCTCTTAGAATGCCTCGTGAATTGACATCAAGCAGCTAAAAAGTCATAAATACATGTAAAAAAAACATTATTAATTAATTTAAAACAGACTGAGAATAATGAATCTATTTATGCCATTTTTAAGTTCTGAAAATTTCTTGTTCTTATTGTGCTAACTAAGGTTAAATGAGCAACATCTATTAAAGAAATAAAAAGCATGCCAAGTACAAACAATGATCCTGCAATAAGTAAATGTTTGGGTTAAGCAAAGGAATCTGGCCAATTAGGGCTTCTTCACAGTGTCCATGATACCCAAATTCAAGAAGCAGACGTTGAGACCTAACTATTCATCAGACAGAGAACACGAAGAAAATGCGGTTGAATTAGTACAGTAAACGATCTATTAAGTGTCAAAGATTGATGTGAAATAAAGTGTGTGAAGTGTCTGGAGTGATCGAGTTACAGATTTGGGGGGAAAATAATAATAATTACGGTTGTGGAAATTAACATGCTACTTATTACACCTGCATAATTAACAGTCTGAGAGCAGAAATTAACGTCAACATAAATTTACCTAAGTTAACATAAATTAATACGAATTTTTCAAATTTGTGTTAATTTAATGCAACTTGTTAATTTCCTGTAGTGAGGTATTAAATGGCTATCTGTATGCTTTTGTTCTTTTAAATTTTAAACCAAAGTTTGGTTTCTGTGTTTGTCACTCAGGTCTTGAAACCTTTAATTTGTTCTTTTCTATTCTTTGAGAATTCAGATCACTTGTAAAACATCACTGCTTTCAGAAAGTCATAAACTGATCTTCAGCCACAATGGTGGACCGGCAGAATTTTTGTTTTATTTTAAAATTTGTGTTCAATGGCAATTTTTCGCAAAATAGCTTGCATTCTGCATAATATGTTGCGCTATAATTATGCACTCATGTGAACAGGCTCAGTGCTTTATGGTGATATACACGTACAGCTGGCTTGGACCAATCAGAGTAAGTTCTTTTTGCTGGCTATTTTATAAAGTACCTGTACTATACCATTCTCCACTCCTGTAATCAACAATTTTCCATCACGTCGCAAACTACCACAATGAACCTTGTCTTTGAATCTTGTAAATGACTTGTTTACTTGGTGCGTACTTGAACTGTATATCTGGATCTGTCCAAGAAACACAAGGCTGTAAAATTCTTCTACACCTACATGTAACACTGTAGAGATTCTAAAATTTTTCATGGCTCAAGTTACCACCTTTTAGTGGCTTTAAATGGGGGAACCATGTTTATTGGTTGTTTCTGCTTTAGCATAAACTGTAGTTAAATGTCTACATGTAGCTCAATTGCCCTCTGTACATTACTGACTGCGTCAACTGTTTGCTTGTGTGCTTTGCACCCGATCAACACACGTTTTTCCCACCTCCTTTTATTGGAACCAATTAGATTTTTTGGCAACACATGCAGCCAGCTCGCCATCCAATCAAATTTGCTGCGCCTTGCTATACATGCACACTAAGTCTTTGTCTGATAAATCCTCAGTTTATTCTGACCATGAAGTGAGTCTTTTTTCCCCTCCTACCTTCCCATATAATTTAATAGGGGTATCCTCTCTTATTACTATCCTTATTCGGTAGTTCTGTAACGGTGGCTCATGACTCCTACTGATACATTTTTGTCATATTTAGGCCAACCCTTCAGTTCCGCCCTAGCTTGGGTGAGAAACAGTGGCACATCCGCTTCCCCTTGCTGGCCCAACCTTCTAGGAGCCTGGCATAGGCTGGTACATGCTGCTCAGGGCAGCTGTGCTCTGTGCGCGGTGAGTATGTCACTCGGTGACCCTAGCCTAGCCCCAGTGAGTGGCCTCGCTATGGCAGGCAGCTTTATCCCCAGCCTTTTGCCTCCCACTGATACTGCGTCTTCAATTGCCTGTGACACTTATCATATTCTGCTCAGGAGATCATTACAGTTTTGTGACTGGAGGTTTTCAGTGCTTAGAACAAATAATTACCGGTAGTGAAATAAGCAGGTTTTTGAAAACATACACTCCAGACAAATTTCTGAGTGGTGATAATAATAATAATAATAATAATAATAATGATGATGATGATGATGATGATGATGATGATGATGATGATACTAACCCCTTTATTTAACGAGGGTAACAATTATTTACTGGTGACCCAGTGGTTTTCAAATGAATGTGGCCCTCAATCCAATTGAATTGGAATTTAGAAATGTTAGTTTATGAGCCAAGTGAGGGGAAAATTGGAGAAAAACCTCTTGGAGCAGAGTAAAGAACCAACAACAAACTTTTTCCACATATCATGAGTCTGAGTTCCATGAGTCTGGAATTGACCTTGGGTCACATTGGTGGGTGGCAAGTGCAATCACCACTACATCATCCCCCCTCCCCATTACTATAATAATGCTAAGTATTAAAAATCACAAACACTTAGAGGTTAGAAAAAAGGCTATTTGAAACCCGGCAATCTGCCTCAAAATCCCACAAGGTGCACACAGAAAATACCTAGAGGCAACTTAAAATATATCCTCATGGTCTGAATATTGATCAGCGTGTGATCATTACTAATGTGCACCAGTATATACATGTATTTCTGTTTGCAAACATTCTTCTTGTTAAAAGTGCTAACCACTGCAACAAAATAATGACAATGGTGCGATAACAGTAGAGCCGATTTAGGGTTGCTATTCTCCAATTGTTGTCATTTTACCACTTCACATTGCAAAACACCTCAGATTATCAGATTTTACCACTTCATATTTCAATTATTCTATGATACAAGAATTTATATCTTCTTTGCACACGTTTTGAGAACAGGGCATACATACAGCATGCATGAGTTCTTAATGTTGTTTAAATTCACTGTTGAGTGCTCAAGGGGAACTTAAACAATTTTTGTTTATTCCTGTCTTTTTTCAATGATCAACTCCATAGGACGGTTTAGTGTTTGTGTGCTATTATATCATGACAAGTAATTCCTGTTCTTTCAAGATCTGTTTAATCCACTACATCTTGGCATACAGCGCAGTCTAACACAAGGAGGTAAATTGATCCTAGTCTAGTTGATCATTGATAGAAATCACATGCATAGTGTAACATCCTCCCTTTTGGAAGATGAAAATAGATGAAAAAGAACATCAGTGTCATTTCAGTGCGGAATCAAAGGGTCCATAGAACAAATCTATCGGTTGGTGAGTTCAACATAAGACAATTAATAAGCAATAAACACTAATCATTATGATAACAGCAACGAAAAATTTAAAGTCATGAATCTAATCACAGACATACTAGTCCTTGAGGTATGCTGGGCTCTTCCTGAGTCGCTCTGACCTCCGATAATGTTCCGGGATGGTCGCCACTTCAGGGTGTGGCTCTTGAGGGGCACTACCCTGGTCGGGGGTAAATGTTGTTGTTGCAGTTGCCTTTTCATCTGCGCTGGCTATATCCGGTTCTGGCTCTGCTTTGCTGAGTTCAGATGGAGGTTCAGATGGCGGTTCAGACATGGTTCACAGATGCTGTCAGTTTCTGCAGTAGACTGCTCCATCATTCGTCTCAACAGTGTACAGCCGTTCATCAAGCCTTGCAGTAACTCAGGCCTTGCGCCAAGACTTGTCACCAAGCTTACATGGTTTCATTCTAACAATGTCACCTTCAGAAAGGTTGGGTAGGTCCCTTGCTGACAGGTTGTAATATTTGGCTTGAGCCTGCTGGCGTTGTTGCAGCTCTCTCATTTCACTTTCGAGATTTAGAGTCTTAGGCAGTAGTAGGTTTTGAGTTGTAGGGAGGAGTGTCTTGGTTCTTCGTCTCATCAAGCATTGTGCTGGGCTGGTTCTCATACCTTGTGTGGGCGTGTTTCTGTAGTCGAGTACGGCAAGGTATGGATCGGCTCCAGCCCTGATTGATTTCTGCAGGACGTGCTTGCTATTTCCAGGGCTACTGGTAAGATGTTCAAAATCTCATGTTTTTGCGAAATTGGCAAACTCATCAGAAGTAAATTGCGGCCCGTTGTCACTGATCACTTGGTCTGGTATGCCATAGCGGGAAAAGTGACTCTTCAGAATGGTGGTGTTGGCTTTGGTGTTTGACAATCTGTCCACCTCCCAGAAGTTGCTATAGTAGTCTATTGTGACCAAGTAATCCTTTCCATCGAGGGCAAATTTCTCCCTAGGACTGGACGGGACTTCGTGGGGCATTAGTGTCTCCTTGGGGTGCATCATGCTGTCGAGTTCCCTACACGTTTCACATGCAGAGATGTACTGTTTCATTTCTGCAGACATGCCTGGCCAGTAGATGCATTCACATGCACGCCGCAGACATGCTTCTATTCCGAAGTGGGAAGAGTGAATCTTCATCTTCATGTCTGCGCGTAGGCTCTGAAGTATTACCACAGAATTTCCTTTGAAAACCAGCCCATCTTGTACGGTCACTTCGTTGCGCATGTTGAAGTAAGGGTGTGTCAGTGCTGGGGTATCGTCCTTATGTTCAGGCCACCCTACGAGAATAGTCTGTGACAACTCTCGCAGAGACTGGTCTTTCCGTGTCTGTGCTCTTACTTTGTCTAGACGCTGGCCAGATATGGGTAGATAGCGGACCATGTTGACTGATTCAAACTTGTCCACTTCTTTGCCTTTGTAGTGCAGGTAAGCTTGTGACAACATGTCAACCAAATGCATGTTTTTGCCATGCTCATAGTACACAGTGAAATTGTATTTCTGTAACCTCATCATCATTAACTGGAGGTGTCGAGGTGCTTGAGCGAGTGGTTTCAGTAGAATCGCTTCTAGCGGCTTGTGGTCACTTTCGATGGTTGAAATGCTCAAGAGCAAAAACAATCGCCAGCATCTCCTTCTCTATTTGTGCGTACCGGGTTTCTGTATCGGTGAGGGTGAGGGTCCCATGAAGCTGACTTCGCTCATCCTCAGCTTCATCTTGTCTGGATTAAGGACAATGCCGCATTTCTTGCACCTTTGAAGGAGATCTTGGAGACTCCTGTCGTGGTTTGTGGTTGCTTCTTCATTGGTCTCTCCAGTGCCATAGACGAGGATATCATCCGTAATGCACAGAACACCAGGTGGGCTTTACAGCGCATGATTCAGATGGTTCTGGAATATCTCGGACGAAGCGTAGAGACCGAAGGGCAAACAAAACCATCTGTACCTTCCATAGGGGGTTGCGAAGGTCGTGAGGATGCTGGATTCAGGGGTGAGGACACCGTGCCAGTACCTTGACTTGAGGTCAACTGTCGAGAATACTCTTGCTTTTGAGAGTTCCGGAGGTATGTTCTCTAGTACAGGAAGCTGATATCATTCTCTCTTCAGGGCAGTATTAAGTGGTCTGGGATCGATGCAGATCCTCAGCGCTCCAGACTCTTTACAGCCACAGCAAGACTGCTGACCCATGGAGTGGGCTCACTGATTGGAGCTATGACCTCCAATCGCTGTAGTTAATCCAATTCTTCCTTCAGTTTGTTTTTGCGCGACATTGGGACGCGGCAAGGTGGTGCGACAACGGGCGTGGTGCCCTGTTTGCCTTCAAGGTGAACTGCTCCTGGTAGTGCTCCTAACTCTCTTTGAAACACGTGTGGATAGCTTGCTACCAATTCATCAGCCGTCTGCACACTCTTAACCTCTGTTCTCTGTCGTTCAGGTGGTTCTGCGATCTTGAAGTTTTGTGTGTTGACAGTGATTAGGCCCATCTGTTGAGCTGCCCTAGCTCCCATGAGTGGGGTCAGTTGTTTGTCAATGACAAGTAATTCCACAGAGAACTTTTTCTTGTTCTTTGGATTGTGGAGAATTAATCGAAAGGAACCCAGTGGCTTTCGTGTTGTGTCGTTCCACATTAATTTTGTAACATCTTCGTGGTGGGCTTGAACTTCTTGTCAGTCACAAACTTGGCGGGAATGACATTCACCGAGGCACCACTGTCTACTTGAAATTTCACTTCTTTCTTGTTAACAAACATTTCAGTGTAAATTACTTTTGGGTAATGTTCTTGCGTGACAGCGTGTATCATTTCCGATTGTGCAACAATGCTTGTAATGTACTCCACATTGCTGTCATCGGACGATTCATCCCTCAAGCTGTACACTTTTCTAGTCGGAGTTGTGCAGGTTACTTCGAAATGATTTCTGCCACCGCACTTTGTACATTTCGCTCCCCACACGGGACACTTGGCTTTTTCGAAAGGATATACTTTGCCACAGAATTTACATGTCTCCGGGTTTCCCTGCACGGCCTTTCTTGTACTTGTCATTGTGGCAGTGTGATGGCAGGTGTTGAAAGTGTATCTCTCAAAGGTTTCGTTCAGTTCTCCTATGGTGAATTCGTCGAACTTTTGTATTATCTTAGCCAGGTCATTTCGATCGTGAGGACTGTCGAATTGAAAGCGGTTAAAGATCTTTAACACATTGGCACCGATACAGTGGAGAAACAATGCAACCTTGTACGCGGGCGGTTGCATCTCAAGTTGAGCAATGACCATGTAGTTGCTCCACATTATTTTGTTTCCATACTTTCCAGTTGTCCGCCACATTCCCAGTCGTAACTAAGTCCTAGTTGTGCTTGAGGCTGTTGTGCCAGGTGACGGTACTTCAGGCGCCGTTGCTGTTGCAGACATGCTGACGGGATTATTGTATCTGTAGTTCACGCGACTCTGTAAGTGATAGGCGAAAGATTTGTTGTCCTATTTCGCTGCCACCATGTTTCAAGATCCGTTGAATCCACTATATCTTAGCATACAGCGCAGTCTGACACAAGGAGGTAACTCGATCCTAGTCTAGTTGATAATTGATAGAAATCACATGTATATTGTAACACCTATTTCAACCAGAAGAATCAGAAAAATAGGAGAATCTTAAAATATTTGAAATCGTAGAATTGGATAATTGGAGGAATAGTTTATCTCAAGCTCCGATTTTTCTATTCTCCAATAATTTAGCCAATACCGCTTTGATTAAAGCATTTAATAACAATAAGGGAGCAACTATATACACAAAAGGTGACCTCAATAATAAAAATTATTTACTTTTGATGCTAATGAATAGATTGGTAATAAGGAATCGCGGGATGAATGAGCTCTTCAAGGTAGATTTATGGATCACCATCCTTGTCGAGGATTTCAGCTAAAAAGGGATTTAGCGTGGATCCCTTTAATAATAATACATATAGCAATGATAAAGAAAGGAAAGGAACGGGAATTTATTTAAGTGTCTAGTCTTCTAGCGCTGGAGCACTAATTGGGGACACTTTAAACTGAAATCAACAATTAACACAAATCAAATCAAATGATACCAATAATGATGATGATATAATCACTTTGCTTAAGTCATAACCTTATGTAACTGAGCGCAAGTTTTTCACTAGTAGAGGAGACCATAAATCAAGTCAAATCACATAAAATAAATTGAAGCAAATAAAATCAATGGAACTCGACCTACACTTTTTGGTTTCGCGGCGTGTGGACCGATTGTCATTGTTGTCCCATTTATAACAAACTTACTTTAACAACAACCTCAAAATCTAACAAAAAACCTTACCCGTGACAAGCTAGTAACTGCAAAATCATGAGGCTTCGTTTGACAGAAATCCACGTGGGTCACAGAGCCATACTCCTTAACAACAATCGGGAACTAATAGAAGGAAAAAAAGACTTCTATATTACAAACCGAAACCAAATAAGAAAAGACGGAAACATTTCTTACGCTAAATTTCTTCCAGAATCTCGAGTCCGCTGTTTGCCCTTTGCCTATTCTTCTTGGAAACTTGCGGGCTTCCAATGCGCGAAATTTCTCTGCCATTTTTTTCCGAAAACTGCTGTATTGTTCACTACTTTTAAATAAATGTAAACATTGTCATACAAGCAGCCGCTGCTTGAATATATTGCGGGTAATGGAAATGTCTTTTTGGCCGCGGAGCCTTGGTGCTGATTGCAACTACATTCTTCCTTTCGTTGATCTTTCTCAGTCAAGGCAGAGAATATGGTTAGTACTCTTAGTGACAATCCTGTTACATCTTACTTCACTTTTGGTTTTTAAAAGTTATTTGTGAAAATCCATATGGCTTTGATATTAAATGGCGTACAAGTTGTTAATTTAAAACGAGATGGGCTATTTTTATTGAGTTTATATGCTCTTGATTCTGGCAGTCTGAACAAGAACAGCCTAAGAAGAAGAGGATTTTTCGTAAGTTCACATACCGTGGTGTGGACCTTGACCAGCTGCTTGATTTAACTCATGATCAGCTTACAGAGTTGGTTCATGCACGTGCCAGGCGAAGGTTTTCTCGAGGACTCAAAAGAAAGCCTATCAACCTCATGCGACGGCTGAGAAAAGCCAAGAAGGAGGCAAACGCTTTGGAGAAGCCGGAGGTTGTAAAGACACACCTGAGAAATATGATCATTCTTCCAGAAATGATCGGAAGCATTGTCGGTGTATACAACGGGAAAACATTCAACCAAGTTGAAATCAAGGTGGGATGTTAAAAATGCACTTTTTTTGCGAGAAATAACTGCTTTGACTTTGAGTTTTGGTTGGCAGCAATGGGAACGACCAGGCCAGAAAGACCACGAAAGTGCTTTAGGACCTGGTCTCAGATTGTTATCTTCTTTGCTGAGGAAAAGATAGAACTCTGAGGGTGGAAATGGGATAGGTTTTTCAAGGGCCTGTTGCTTGAATTTTTTTTTTGCATTTTCTGGCTGTTATAATAAGCAAAAGGCTGAAAATTTTGTATAAATATTGTTCTGTGCCTGTATTTTACTCACATGGATCGGGATTGAGTATGGTCATGGTTAAAATGAATTTTAATTTGTTTGTTTTCTGGATGCAGCCAGAGATGATTGGACATTATCTTGGGGAATTCTCCATCACATACAAGCCAGTGAAGCATGGCAGACCTGGTATTGGTGCTACTCATTCATCCCGTTTCATTCCTTTGAAGTAAATGTCCTGGTGTCAATAAAACTTGTCTGAAGCTACAAAATGTGTTGTTTTTTTCGTCAGTTACCAACAGTACCATTCAATCAAAGAAGTTAACTGGCATTGACTCCAATGAAGGAGTGAGACTTGAAGGGTATTTACATGAGACCGGGACAAACTCAGACCGGTATGAACTTGTACCGGTATAAAATGTTTGCAGCTGTTTACATGAAACCGGGACAAGATGCTTGGTGCCTGGTTTTGGGATGAAACGACAGGCTTGAAATCTCTGGACCCATTCTGAGATTTGCTGTGATTTACATGAGACCGTATGAGAATTTCAGGCTGGTCTCGTGTAAACGCATAAAAAGAAATGTATGGAGGCCGCTACAAACTCATGCCGGTCTGAGTTCATCCTCGTCTCCTGTAAATACCCCCTTAGTAGATCTTATCCTGTCTAACATCAGATGATTTTACTTGTCAGTGGGGTGTGGTTCAGGAGTCAATGGGTTAAAATTGACCTTCTTCAAAATAATAAGAATTTGTTCTTTTTGGGACCATTACAGTAACGATGGAGATAGTAAGTGATCACCCTGTTTTAATGAATGAAAGATGCATTTTGTTTATGGTGACTTTGGGATATGCACTGAGAGTGAGCGAGTTCTCCTTTGCAAGAGTCTAACAGCGACCTTCTGACTTCTAACTTCTGGATGCTGTACCACTGAGGTGTAGGAAACGTGTGGGATCTGGAACCCTGAACTATGTATACTTGGGTGGCAATATTATTGTTCTTTTGTACAGCGAGACTGAAATTGTCAATTAATTGTGTATAACTTATATCACAACAATGTTTTGTGTTAACCAAGTACCGTTATTGACAAAATGCAAAAATGGCTGCTGATAAACTATTCTTTTTATCTTTGTGCACTAGTCATTTTTTAAGCCAAAATTCTTATAAGGCTATTAAGGCTATTGACACAAAGACAAAAGATTAAATTTATTGGCGACCATTTCTAGATTCAGTCAATTCCCCAGTCACTTTATCGAGTCTTCAAATCAGGGTTTTTCAGACCCAATTTGGCACTCAACATCGGGCCTGGTAGCTGCTGTATGGCCCATGTTTGAAATTGGAGCACAGCACCACAGCAGAATGTAATCAGCTGTCAGTTGATTTTGATGAGGGAGGAAAACTGGAATACCTGGAGAACCCCCTCGTAACACCTGTACACCTAACTCAGTCCACATACAATCACAGAGGTGGGAGGCATGGTTCATGGCCAATGCACACTTGACTCCTTACTATCTTCTCGATTGAGATAATGCAAAAGATTGATACATTTTGAAACCTTTTTGCACAATTGTGGTTGATGACCATTTCTTATCCATATAGCCGTTACGCCTCTAGATTTTTGTCCTAGGCAACCACTTTAACCCATTAACTCCTGGGGGTTCCCCATTGACGAGTAAAAGACCAAATCTGGCCGGTTTAGGCATCAAAGGGTTCAACCATACTGCTTTTCGCCAGAACAATACCATTGACATTTTCCTTCCAATGGGGATTTCCATTGCATTTTAGCTCTCTTACGAGGGACCAGTTTCTCGAAAGTCTCAAAAGTCCCGGAACTTTTCAGGCATGTTTCAGGTGACATAAAACGCCTTGCATCTTAAAAAGGGAAACAATATCAAGTAATGAAACTTTGTGATAGTTTTATTTTTTCTGATAATGAAAACATGTTAACAGATCGGCATTTCACGATAAATGGATCATAGTTTTTTTAATTGCTTTTTGGGCCTGAAAAGTTTACAGGACTTTCAAGAAGCAGGCTGGGTTATTAGTTCACTGGATATCGTTAACTAGCTGTCATGCCAACATATGATCTTAAGTTAGACATAAGAATCAATAGGCTGCTATAAATTTTTCAAAAAACATAGGGCTTATACAAGTTAAGGGCAGAATGGTTTTTTGATGGTGAAGAAAACAAACATGATGCCTTTTTGATTGCTTTATAGAGTTTTCCTGAGTAAACCTGAGCAACAATCATTTCACTTAAAGTAATACCTTCTCACTTTCAAGTCAAAGTCATGCAAGGCACCAAATTGACAGGGAGGGATACTTTGTTATCTTACTCAAAAAGGGACACATTAAATTTAAAGTACTTTCATGTTGCTGTGCTATATTATTGCACACCCCACACAAATTGGTGGATTTATTGCATAAAAATAAATTAACATTTTTTAATCCTTGTTACAATATGGTTTAATTTTACATGTTACCATCCTGCCAGAAACCACCACCAAGATAAGTTGATTCTTTCAGGCTGAGGGATGCAGAATGGATAGTCATCACTTCATGACTAACCAATGATATTGGAGTGAATGAACAAGGCTTAATTTGAAGGAAAATTCTCAAGAAAGCATTGAATACTTGTCAGATAGGCAATTTGATTAAAAAAAAAACACTTGCCTTTTACTGTTACCCGTTTATAATGTGTTCTGTCACAAACATGACGTATTTAAAAGGAAAGGAAATTGGCTTGAATGTGAGGAAAGTTTACAGGAGAGGGCATGGTAACAGGTATAATGATTTATGCATCAGAATCTTTGCAAGATGAGGAGCCATGTCTTTGTTTCCCTCCTGTTAACTGCATCAGAAAAAAAAAACAAAAAAATTGTTAGTCACAACACTTTGAGAAAATCACTTCATGTACTGTCGTTAGCAAGGTTTTTCAACTTAAGAGCATTATTTTCATATAACTTACAATACATGCATTTCTGCAAAGAGGTTTTAAAGGCATTCTTTGCTGTTCAGAATTCAGCCATGATGTCTCAAAGTACCGGTAACCAAAATATGAAGGACTCGTAACATATAAGCAAATTAATGACCGTTACATGTACCGGTAGTTAAGAAGTGATAAACTTTGGCCCTTCAAGGAAATAAGACAGAATTAAACACCACAAAAAGAGGTCCAATTCTTATACATGTACTTACCGACGATAAAACAACTAGAAAGAAAACAATGAGTAAAGGTGGAATTTTTTGAACTTCCATATCCCAAGGGAAAAATCTTTCAGGGGTAGGCAACATTTGGAAAAATATAGGCACTATAATAGGTATGGTAGCAGTTTTTTTCATTTTCTGGATAAATGATGTGATGAAATTTGCTGAATCATACATGTAGTGTTCATGAAAAAGGTCAAATGACAAAATAATAGTTGCAAATGACCTTTTGCCTTCAATCATTTGAAGAATTCTCTCTCTGAATGCATTTTGATGATCAACCAAATATTGACCATCACAAACCTGATAAATTCCATAGGCAGTGAAAAGTGTTTATTTTGGATTATTAGGCTCAAATTTTCAGAGACAGTTATATAAATTATTAAGGTAATTTGTGATATGCACTTACAATAAAAATTATTTCGTACCAGTTTCTTGGCTCAACATAACAAAACAATAATTTACACATAGCATCTGCTGTGAGG
The DNA here is from genome assembly GCF_036669925.1 of Montipora capricornis. Taxonomy (NCBI): domain Eukaryota; kingdom Metazoa; phylum Cnidaria; class Anthozoa; order Scleractinia; family Acroporidae; genus Montipora; species Montipora capricornis. Next base: position 22,487,793 of record NC_090884.1, on the reverse strand, counting down.
CAAACCTTCAAGGTTTATCTAGGTAAAGAGTATTTGTGATGATGTTTTCCTAAAGATACTGGTAATGCTTGACAAGTCACATCAGCCAGCCCATACACAGTGACATGCATGTCAACCTTTCAACTGATTGAATACTGTTCTGCACTTACTTTTGCCATATCACTCTTCAAGGCAGAGTTCTTCGATCTTTCTTGCTCCAACTCTGCATGTAACTGTACAACCTGATTGGAAAAAGTCATTCCACTTCCAGTGAAATTTCATTTTCATTCACGACATTTAAAAAGAGGGGCATTAGGGAAATTAATCTGTTTCAGTTCAGCTAACAAGGGGCAGGAAAAAGCACTTAATAAAAAGTATCATGTAAATTCTTGACACTTATTGGAGACTACGATGTACCGGTATATAGCAATTCAGGATGTACAAAATGAACATCACCACCATGCACACACTGTTGTCTCAAAACAACAGGCTCACGATCCTAAAGATGTGTGGACTGGTTTCTCATTCAAGATATTTCTAATCTTGATCTCAAAGTGTCCCCTATCCATTCTTCTTGGTTACATCCCCATTTAACCAAAAAAAAAAAACACCAAATGTTATGTGACCCATGAAGTTGATTCTTACACTTGATGTAACAAGTAACAATGCAGATTGTTAGGTAGAGCTCAGATTGGTGATTTGTTTTACCAGAATCTGCATGTTTTAACGTTCAGAGCTCCTATGATTCATCCACCACACTGAATACTGACTCAATACTGACTGAATACTGAATACAGTCTTAAATAAAGGTGTTGTTGTTTTAAATATTGTTTAAACACAAACCTGATCCTTGACTTCATTTAGCTCTTCTATTTGCATCAACAGCTCAGATTTTTCTTTCACTATTGAAAAAAGGTAAGGAATTTACCCTTGCACCAGGTAATTAACATTGCTAGATGAACCAATGTCTCCAACAAATTATTATTTTTATTAAATACAAAACTTTGACAAACAAACTATTATGAACTCAAATTAATAATAATTATTATTAGTATAAATACACAGGTGATTATATTAAATCGCACGCTCTCATTGGCTCGCTATCTCGGATTATCAGCCGATAATCACCTCGACGGACAAAATGGCTGCCAGTAGTCGTTTTGCCACTGTAAGTGAAGATGATTTCGCGTTGAAATGTTTTTTTTTTTCTCTTTTTTGAAATAATCACCTGTGTATTTATACTAAAACAATTACCGTATTTACCCGTGTATAAGTCGACCTTTTATGGCCTCAAAAGAAGCTCCAAAAATCGCCCTCGACTTATACATGGGTCAAAGATTTCGAGCCAAGTTCCAGCTAAATAATTTATTCAAAATAAACATCATAATGTGGTCGTTGGGCATAACGAACGCAGTGGACGAAATACTTCAAAATGAATGTAATTGAGCAATTCCAGTTGAAATGAAAAAGGATTTGTTTTACTTTAAATGTTGAAGATACTCACAAGCACAAATATCAAATAGACACTGGAAATTTTCATTTTCCAAAGGCGGAAAGCTCTAAAAAACATTCTTGTTTCTTCAAATAAAACGCGATCCTTCAACGGCTTAGTAACCTGGCCCCATTTGGGGGGTCGACTTATACATGGAATCGACGTATACATGGGTAAATACGGTATTATTCACCTCAGGCTCAGTGATTATCAGTGAATATTCACCGAGACAAATCTCGGTGAATATTCACCGATAATCACTTCGCCTTTGGCGAATAATTGTTAAATATTATCAGGAAAAGGACCACCATTCTATGTCATACGTTCTGTTTCACAGCATGTTTTGCTTGTCACATGAGAAATAAAATAATATTATTTGTCAGTCACTCATCCACACAGCGGCACATTGTAGACCACAGATTTCCAGGAGTACATTATAGAAAAGTTGTGTATTTTAACTGAAGCATGTACATGGGGTGAAAATTGTAAGCTATTAAACTTTGACTTTCACCTACTTTCAGCCTGACTAAGTATGAAGCACAACTGTTTGTTCCGTCTTTTCACCAGTAACAATTCTTTCTGTCAAGAAGACAAAGTAATGAGTCAAAGTTTAGGCCAAGGTTCAAATTTTTTTTTTGTTCATCTTGACCACTAGATATTATCTCTTAACAACGCAAAAAAAGTGTCACATCTGATCGTAATCAAAAATTGGCACTCCAAGTTGCCCTGTATCCAGTCATGACACTTATGTTCAACTTTTTAATAATGGAGAAAATTCCATGCATGAT
>NC_090884.1:22463034-22480534 GCF_036669925.1 Montipora capricornis | reverse complement strand
CGGCCGGAAATGAGTTTTAATTAATTAATTAAAAATGCAATAAAATGCCATTTGTGTTAAAATGACTTTTGACTTGCAGGTTAATCAAATGTTCTCCTGTGTCCAGAGAAATCTACGCATTACCCCAACTCCCTCAAACCTAACAAAATACGCAAAGAAGGCTCTGTGCACAAAGACACCACTTAGTAGGGGAGTGACAGGCAAGACTTTTACCGACATGGAAAAAAATAAATAAATAAAACAAAGAAATTTTACCCATTTTCTGACTGGGATTGCCATACTGGCAACCCAGTAATTTGGTGTAATTACTAGGTAACATTGCTGTCAAAACTGCATGACTAATAATAATTTCTTTAACCCATTGACACCTGAACCTGCCCTGGACCGCCCCCACAGAGTATTTCTATTAAGACCCACTCCGGGAGTCAATGGGTTAATGGTCTTAATTAGCATACAATTAAAGAGTTTTTTTTTACTATACCTTCAGGTCTTCTATAATTTGAATGTGTTCTGCTTTGGCTTTCCTGAGCTCAATAAGTTCATGGCCTGTCTTGTCCAACTCATCTTTGATGTGAACCATTTCTGCTTGAACTTGGTCTTCGTGAGTTGCAGGTAGTAGCTTCTAGTTAACAAAAAGAAGGAAAAACAAACGCTCATCAGGGCAAACTTGCTAAAAGCACACTGGCTGTTAGTGCAAAATTACAATGATAGCTGAACATGGTTTAATGATAATTATACCACAACAATGGATAGGGCTTTATGTCTACACTATGCTTTGACTATCACTTTAAGTAAACATGACCAAGTATCCCATAAAGTCACAGCACAATCAACATATTTACAACAAATGGGGTAGTGCTAAGCATCATGATTCTTCTTTGGTCAATGCTATCATGGTAACAATTCAGGTTAAGTTAAAGTGTCTCAAACCAGTTTCAACACTTTCAAGAGACCTTGTTATTAGAAGGATTGACACTACAGACAACACTTTATCACGTAACAACAATGTTATGGAACAATGTGAAACATCAATTATTGCTGAACAAGAGGGAGTCATATTAATTTTGTGACCTAAAAAGTTACTGTGGCAAAAGGAAAGTGCTGCAAAAAAACTCCTCTTATTTTGGCTTTAGTTGCTCATATCTGAAAAACGAACTTGGTGACCCCAATTTTTTTATTGCACAAAAGTGATCAGCACGCCAAGATTTAACTCTCTGCAAAGTTTCAAAAAATTCTGTGTTGCGGATTCAGAGCTACCTTAAATTTTCAATATTATTATTATTATTATTATTATTATTATTATTATTATTATTATTTAAGATGGCCCTGAATCACCTTCACAGAATCTTTTTAAACTTTGCAGAAAGTTTAATTTGGCATGCTGATTGAATTTCAGAAATAAAAAATGGGGGTCATTAAATTAGTTTTTGAGATATGAGCAGCTAAAGCCAAAATATGGTGTGTTCTTGAAGGGCTTTCCTGTTGCCACAGTAACTTTTTATGTCACAAAAATGACTGCATCTTCTTCAGCAATAATTGGTGTTTGATATGGTATCACAACATTTCTGTTAAGTGATGAAATGTTGTAGTGTCAATCCTTCCAATAACAATGTTTCTTTCAAGTGTTGCAACTGGTTTAAGACACCTTAAAAGAAGAAGAGTTTGGGAGACAGTATGTAACATTAAACAGGGGTCTTGTATCATGACAGATGAGGTTAAGGTCCCCATTAAACCTTTAACACCCAAACCGGCCAGACTTCGTATTTTACTCTGTCTAACGCCAGACGATTTTACTTGTCAATGGGGAACCCCCAGGAGTCAATGGGTTACATTAAGGCGAGAGGAAAGGGAAGACTTTGTGGTGCTTGTAAACATTAATCAAATGTATCTTTTAAGTTATTTCATGCATTAGGTAGGGTCTTGAACTGAGCCATGAGAGTCTCCATTTAAGTCCAAGCACCCATTTCATATAGCACTGATAAACAGTATTTAAATCTAATCACCCATTTTAAAATGTTTAGCTTTCAATAACTGTGTGGGTTGCATGTTGACTTACATGGCTCGCATGTTTACTTCTATTGCTCACTGTCTCGCATATTGTACAACCTCATTTACGTACGTGTCATAGAAGGACTGTATGTCTTTGATAAGAATGTTACATATATCATATTAAAATCGTTCTTGTAAACTGCTAGCCTTGCTGTGAGCATTCTATTGACTGACATGTAATGCATAATTATATACTTAATTGACCACTCCCCATGGGTGCTTCTCAGGGCCAATGGCACACAATCAATGAAATGACAGATTAGGGCAAACCAGTTGGCTATTTAAAAGTGCACCTGAGAAGTTGAACCAGGGACTACCAGAGTGAAATGTATTTCTGTCACTGGAAATCCCTTTTTCAGGTGTGTAGGGTAGGCGATAGTCTGTGGTGTGCATTCTGCATTTTGAAGGCATCACCTGTTCAGCAGCCAAACTGAATTTTAAAATTCAGCTGTCTTAAATTAAGCAAGGCTTTGGCTTTTCAATGAAAATACTCTCTTCTGTAACTGTTTCATGAAAATGAAGAGATCAAGACATGCTATAGTTATTACTCCAATAAAACAGTATTTCTAAGCAAGATCACTTTTCCATCTAGCCACTTTTATAACATTAAACTAACGTGCTGATGAAAGGGAAGTACTCATTTTTGCATAATAAATACTGCCTTTAATACAGGTATTTAAAAAGTACTTATCTTTACAAGCAGTACCAATCTAAAGGTGGGGAATGGAAAGAAATTGTTACTACAGTATATCTGTGATGAAATGATATATGAAATGGATCATATATGAACTGCGGGTATGAAATCAAGTGAAGCTATGAGCTTCGCAGTTATGAACGCAATTTTAGCATTTGACGTTGGGAGCTGGTCATTTGTGGGTTAACCCACAAATGACCAGCTCCCAACATCAACGTTCATAACTGAGAAGATCATAACTTTACTTGAGTATATATGTGATTTCACTAAACTTTATTACCCACTTTTTCTGGCTTTGCAGCTTGTTTGACTTGTTCTGCATTGCTTGCATCACCTTCAGATCTGCCACTGTTTCTTTTCCTTCTAGATGTTTTCTCTGGCTTTCCAGACACTGCAGGTTTCTCTTCAATCTCAAATAAGAAAATGACAAAGCTTTACTTGGCAGAGAGGAAAAAGCTTAAGCCAAAACTTGCTACAGAAATTGATTCAATTGCCACTCTTGAATTGAAGATAAAGTAAACACACAGAAAAAAAGGAATTTTTATATCCTTTCAACTGCTGAATGATTGAGTGAATCAAGACTGACTCAAACAATAGTTTTCAGCATCTTGATTTGTAATAATATTATTGAGGAACCTATTTTTAAGTTGAAATGGATTGCTTTATTTGAAAATATTAATACACTTCACGGACAACACATACCTGGGGCACATCATAACCAAGAGAGCCTATAGAACAAAATTATTTATTAGCAATCATAAGATTAGAGGTCAAAGCATTGGGTTTGGGGGTTGGGTTTTTATCAAGTGTACTCAGGAACTGTTTTGTGTGCCAAACACCAGATCAAAGAATGCAGTTTCAATGTAATGCATCTATCAATGTTAAGCCCGAGGGGAAGGGGGGAGGGGGGGACCCAGGGCATATGTGGGGCATTTGACTTTTCAGAAGAATTTTTGGTCAAAATCCCCACTGTGGGGCCCCAAAATTTGGTCAAATCAGATTAAATATCCCCACCTTGGGGAAGTAATATCTTAGTAGTTGTTGTGGATATTTTACAAATCATATTGAAAATGAGTAGTGAGAAGTAGTGTTTTTGTACAAATTATATAAAAACAAGTGCTTACCTCTATTTAAAACAGCAGTCTTTCAGGGCTTTAGCCGCGCTACTTCAATTCCAAGATGGCCTGTGCACAGACGAGCACATGGGACGATGTGACTTGGTCCCATCCCTCCCCCCACCCCGGGTTTAACATTGATCAGTGTTTACTTGCAATATTCTCAAGACTGTCTAGATTTTTTCCACACATGTACAATGATCATCATGTAATCACAAATAATGCCCTGAGCTACAATCAACTTCTATGGTTGTGATAGCAACAAAAGCAATTTTGCCACCCAGACTAATAATTGACTGCCATTGCACATTTGAAAAGAAAGCCAAACAACAGGATTCCCTATTCCAGGATGGCTGTTTTGGCCAACAGTAGAAACCAAACTCATGGATCTTTCTGACTGGATAGCCACATACTACACTGTATGAAACCACAGTCTATTGCAGACAGGAGGCTTCAGTTGTTTTACAGAGTGGAGTATACCATACTCCTGCTAAGCACTTACCCAGTGGATAACTTAGTGATAATATTATAATGATTGGTTTTGATAGCCCTTCTCTGTTGGCCATTGATTTACAGCTGTATCCAGTGGATAGTGTTATCCTCCTATTATTAAGTAATAATATTAAGGTCAGAATTTATCATGTGTAACAAACCTGGAGACATAACATTTTTTCCTTGAACCTCCTTGGGATCCAATGCAGAAACTCCTTGCCAATCAAAAAAATTATCAAGTTTTGTTACAAAATTTGGTTTTTCAGGTTTTGCAGATGAAGATGCAATGTTTTCTTCAGTAGTAACATTCATCTGAAATTCATCTAATGACATCACAATGGGTTTCTCTTTCTTCCTTTTTTCCTTGGTGTTTTCCTGGCTCATTTCCACTGATGATGTATCATGTACTGATTCCTGCATGAAAACCATACGTGCATTTTATTACACTACCTAAAGACAAATCTACATTGTTAATTATTATCATTATCAAAATAATGAATTTAATATCTACAATGTGGTAAGCTCAATGACCACCACAAAAAAAGTCAACCGATTTCAACTCAAGCATAATTCAGCTAGTTTGTAAAAGGAATGAATGAACTAAAATGATGAAAAGGTTGGTTAAATGTGAACAAACATTTATTTTAAAATAATGACTATTTCGTCGAAGTCACAGCCCCCAATCCTCTGTTGGTAAAATGTTGACCGGTTGACAGGACGATACAGCAAAATATGAATAAAGTTATCTCAGCAATTGTCACAGATCATTACTGCTTGTTAGAAAAACGTAAGAGATATTCAAGTGTTCTCAAGGATTCCAGGGGATTTGGTAACAGGAGGAACAAGAAGCCGATCACTGAGGGACTTGACATATTGTTTCCTTGGGAGTCCTGAATATGTAAGCTTGCTATGCGTTAGATTTCCAGCGACCCAGAATTAATTTGACGAGCCAGTTGAGAATGCCAGTGGCTCTGGCGGTTGTAGCGGCACCGATACTAAAGCTGTGAGAGACACAGGAGGAGCTGTCAATGTCACAGAGGTTTAAGAGAGTTCATAAGTTGTTGGTATGTAAAGTCCGGGTGAGATTTAGTCCACAGGAGAAGCTGAAGAGTGGTTACCAGGGTCTTGAGTTGCAGTTTGGAGCATATAATCTTGCAAAGGAGTGGATGCACACAGGTCTGAGTTTGACCTTGCAATAGTGAGCCTGGCTGTCTCCCAGAAAGGGGTCAAATGAAGTAGGGTGAAGGATGTTGGGATGGAAAGAGATGTCTGTTCTGGCAAGATGGGACTCAGGGTCGAAATTGCCACTGCAGGTAAATTCACTGCTTCTTAAGAAGCCAAAGCATGCGAGGCTAAATGCAGCCCATAACATAAAAGGTTACCGGTAACATTCGAAGACTAAAAGGATTGTAACTTAGTATAGATGCTATGGCGAACCGATGAGGTGATCAGGTAGCGAGCCTTCTTGCAGTCCCATGGGAGAACTTGATCCCCCTCAAAGTTTTGTGAAGGACTGGCATTGCAGAAGGGTCCAGGGGACCGCCAAACTCAATGTGAAGGTTGTAGAGTTCTGCCAGATAAACTTAATCGTGCCATAAGAGACTGTATTGGACAGATGAGTCACCAAAGGGATCAGGGTGGACTCGTGGGCAGGTAGGAAGGGGGTGTTGGGGAGAAATGGAGGGGGAGGGGGTGAACAGACTGACCCCACTCCACCAGTTGAGAAAAAGTTGCCACATGACAAAATCTTCCCAAACTCTATGTTAAGGAAAATAACCTACCCTGGTTTGGAGACATTGTGGGTTAGGTTGGTTATGCATTGCATAAAGGAGGCGTATGGGTGGGGGAACCATGCAAGCGACCTGTAAGGACCCAATGAGGGACTGAAGGTCGTGCAGAAAACCGGCCTTTTTGAAGACCATCTGGAAAGGACAGTACGGGTTCTCATAAACTGATGCTCAGGGAGCCTAGCCTGCATTTGACAGAGTAAAGCCTAATTCCCATAAACTCCAGGACTTGGGTGGGGCGGAAGTTTTTCTCGGGGCAAGGGGAATATTCAACTCGGTGAAGTCAAGGGGGGGAGGGGGGGTAAGAATCTAATGCATGGCTGTTGCACAGAGGGAGGAGGGGGGTGATTGAACGATGAAGACATCATCCAGAATGTGCAGAGGCCCCCACCAAAAGCCGGCAACCGTCAAACCTCGCCAGCTACTCCCTAAGTTATCGCCACCTACTTTTTCTAGAAGCTTGAATCACACCACTCTCGCCAATTCACTTTGATCCACTTCAATTTATTTAAATTCAATAAAATGATTAGAATATCAAGAAATGCCCCACTGTATGTTCTACTCTCTTTTGGGCGTTGGATATCTTTTAATTTTATGAATCGGTACGTAGGTATTGGAGGGTAAAGTATTCAATGGGTATAAAGGCGTTTAAGCTTTCAGAGGACCCTTAGGATAGGATAGGTGAAAAAACAGTATGCCATTTTCCATTGTTCCTCTTTGGGACAGGACCACGGGGGTAAATCTGAAAGTTGGGATTGGAAGGGCTCGACAATGAGACCAAGCTGGACCTCGTAGTGGAGGTTGGCCTCTATGGTTTGAGGTTGACGGTTCGCAGAAGGAAGGTTAGGGGCGTATCTAGAGAGACAGGGGGCCCTTAAAAGCTCACCCTGAAGTCATTGGTCAAGGCTCCACAAGGGTAAGGAAAAATAATAATAAAATTTAAATAAATAAATAAATAAATATCTGGTAAGGGTTGCATTTAAGGAGGTCACGCAACAAAGAAACGTTTACAGGAGTTTCGTTTTTTGGGACTGCAAGAAACTAGTAGTTTGGCGATTTTTATCACTATGGCTTCTAGTTTTTGAAAAGGATTTGTCGTGGTGGTATGATGGGGGAGGGGTGCTCTCCATTTCAGGTCTTACAGCAGTGAAAAGGGGCATGGGTCTTTGCTGCACTGAATTCCCCAGTTGAAGGTGAAGCACACTCCTCGTGAAGGGGGGTGGGGGGGGGGGGCGGGGGGGCTAAGGGCAGAGAGGGAGCAGCGGTAAGTGGTATGATCCCCACTCCCACAGATTGTACAGGAGGATTCAGCTTGCCCAGTAAATCTCATTGCAAAGAGTAGAGGGTCCTGCTCTCCCCAGTTAACGGCGAGGTTTGTGGCTGTCTTCCTATGAAAGTGAATATCATAGGAAGGCCATGCCAAACCTGCAACTTCTCTTGATAGGAGAGCATCTCTACTGCCCTTTGGAAAAAGAAGCGAGAAGGACAGTACAATATACAGCAAATTCCAAAAAGAACCGAGCTGGGCTTACTTTTTCTGAGAGGAGGGGAGAACGCTTTGTGGTTTACCGATAAAGGACATGGAAACCCCGGGAAGGTCATTGTCTGAAAGGCACGAGTTTTCTGCCAGCACTGATTCAAACTCAACATACTGGCCCTTTAATATTGCGAGTTTAACTTTGGTTGGAACATGTGCTGATAACGGAGACTGTCCTTGAGAGATGGGGAAGGAATGTTATTGCTGGCGCTAGGTTGGTTGAGAAGGCTGGTGACGAAGTAGAAGTCGTCGGTGAGTAGCAAGTGGCGTGGTGTTTGTTGAGGTTGCACAGATTGAGGTGGAGGCTGTTGCGGTTGGGGCAGGAATTGAGATGACTGTAGATTCTTTGGTTTTTGTTCACGATGGTGGAAATAAGAGTGGCTAACGTGGTTGGGGACGTGTCTATGTTTGAAGCTCTTCTTGCTTGGACGCCATCTTAGAAGAAAAATTGACCGTTGTTGACCGCTGTTTCAAGAGATGCTGACAGTTGCTGAGTGGATCTATATGGGATGAAACTTCCTCAGCAGAAGCACTTGAATCCGGGTTGGATGGACGCTTCGTGTCCACAAGCTACAAGATGGTGCGGAAGGATCTATGGTGTGAAGGAGTTCAATCAATTGTTCCCGAGTTCCAATAATAGGTAAGTTGTCAGGGGGTGTAAAACCTCATTTGTGAGGCCAGCAAATTCCCCAGCAAAGATTAAATTGCTGAACAGCAAAAACAGAACAAGTTGAGCTTTGGAAACGTCAAACCGAGAAGGCTGGCATGGCGGGATGAATGAAAGAGCCAAATAAGGTAGTCACATGATGAGAAGTCACAGTATTCTACCAGGCGCTGCCCAGTATTTGCTTACCAGCATTAACATCTATTTTATTCTAAAATATCATTAAAAGAGAGAACAATTAGAGAAAGCTACGGTATACATGTACAAACAATACATTGTAGAACGATTATACAAACGGTCAAATAACTAGTGCAAAAGTATACAGTCTATGTATTAACTAAAATAAGTAAATAACATCTAAAATCAAATCAATACAAAATGCAAATATGAAAAGCCAAAGTATTAAGGGAACGTGTCTGAATTTCGCTCGGAAACGGATCCGATTAATTTCCAATGGTTCGGAATCAGTACAGAATTATTGTCCCTTTTTGCAGTTTCTGATGTTGATAACTCTGTTACCGATTCAATCGGAGCCAAACGACCTTGTAAACGTGTCACCAAACCACATGAATCACATGAAAAAAAACCAATTACCTCCTATATGGTTTGTATTTTATATCTTCATGCTTCTAACAATTATTATTCCAGCAACTCTTAATACAAGTGTGAACAAAATGAAAAAAAAAAACAATAATAATCCTTTTACTGAAAACAACATATTAAACTAAATAGTATACCTGTTGCTGAAGAATCTTCAGTTGCTGGACTTGTTTACTTGCTTCAAGAGCCATCTATAACAATTATTGTAGAGTCATAATATCAAGGTAACAGTAGTAAATAAACAACTTACATTAAAATTAAGGTTTATTTTATATCTTCATGCTTCTAACAATAATAATAATTATTCCAGCAACTCTTCATACAAGACAGTGGGAATAAAGCGAAAAAAAAAAACAATAATAATCCTTTTATTGAAAACAACAAATTAAACTAAATAATAGACCTGTTGCTGAAGTATCGTCTGTCGCTGCTCTTGTTTACTTGCTTCAAGGGCCATCTATAACAATTATTGTACAATCATAATATCAAGGTAATAGTTACTGTAGTAATAGTAAAAAAGATAAACAACTTACATTAAATCAACTTCAAAGCAAAATTTGTTATTGACAAATGCAACACAAACAGTTTCACTAATACGTTGTATGTAATGATATCGTCACCTTGAGATCTCTTTGAAATTGACCGAGAACAAACTAGAAAGCAAAGAAATGTACTATGATTATAAAAATATTACTTGAGTTTTTTTTGACAACAAGCAGAACAAAATTATTACATTGAACTATCTCCCCTCATTTACATTTGATTGCAAAATAATGTTGATGAACACTGACATGGATTGCTTATTAGGACACAATAAATAGCTCTGCATGGAAACTTTTAAGTCTTAAAATACGTAGAATAAAGTCTTTAAATTTTACACTTGCATTAATTATTACAATCGAGAGAGAATTGGAGAGTAGTCTACATTGTCAGTATGAGTATCCTGGAGCTGGCCATTGGTTTGAATCCCAAACATTTTTTTAATGAAAGTTAATTAGTCTCTGTTCCTTATGTTTGTGTGCTAACTACAAGTTATGAGCAAACATTGACTCCAGTTGGCGTTAATGGGGGAACACTGCCTTGCGTTTGGTTAGCCTGTGCAACCTCTGGTGATTGTGTGGCAAAGGAACCTCATTTATCTCCCCAGCACTATGAGCTGAATGCAAAACAGCACGTGCTGGATCGGACAAGAGTATCGGCTAACAGGCGATATTCAAAAGGCAACACAGCCAACAAGCTTGGGGAAGTCGCTGTGCAGACTTAACTGCACCACACAGGATTATATTGTCCCGAGTTTATTGACAGACAACAAGGCACAACCCCGACTCCAAAGGGAGGGAAAGAAGGAGAGAAAAACCCAATCGTAAACCACACAAATATATCGAGCGCTAACTGCACTGAACAACAGAACATAAGTGATCTCTAAATATTTTTCATATGCTTTTATAGCAAGACAAATGTCTGCTGGCATAGCCAGTTGGAGAGAACATATTGTCACATGTCAACTCTTAGCCATGAATAGACCTTTGAAAAAAGCGCCAATTCTGTGGATCATACTAGTCTGCTAGCGACAACAAAGCTGTGAAGTTCACAGAAAGAATACAATAAATCCTTAGTGTTTGCTGACCTTAGCAACTAGAGAGCACAAATGCTAAATTGAAAACATAGCCACCATGAATGGGTTACAGATAATGTCACGATCCATTAACTACATTTTACTTGTGTGACTCACAGTAAAAATATACTATTTATTATATAGATACTGATGAAATACCAGGATTTCTCCCTACACCAAAAAATCACATCTTCACCGCATGCAGTGAACATATCATGTTTATCTTTCACATGTGAGAATGTAGGTGTCGTCATGGTAACGAACATGATTAGCCAATAAAACGTGAGCTTCCTCTTCATTGTAAGATACTTTTGTGCTTTAATGCAATTCTTCTCTACTACATTAACATTTTTTACTGCAAAAATTTTGCATTATCATGATTTGTTTTTCATAACTTCCATATCTTGTTTCGTGTTACACGACATGCATGTTTTAGCGGTTGGTGACCACTTTTTCATCATATTGAAAAAGAGTAAAACAAGTTGTATCTAGACATTTCATCAATATCTATATCATAAACAGAACATAACATGGCTGCTTAGGGATACAAAATTTTACCTTCTCATGCTGAAAGTATCTCTCACTCGTTTGCTTCACTCACTTGTATCCTGGCGTGGCCATGTAATATCCTCTATTTATTGTCTAGGTAACATTATTATTATAACTTGTTCTTACATAACTTGTACTCATAAATACCTCCTCATCCTTTTGCATCCATTCATTCCATCCATCATCTTGTCCTGTTCTTTGCTTCTCATCATCTGTTTCATTTCTGCTATTCTTTGAGAGTAAGGAAATCATTGGATCAATAATGATATTTACCTTCCAAAGATCAATAATAGATAAACTAACATAAGACTCACTACAAAATGTGCCATAAATACTAACAGAAAGGAAAACAAAAAAAGAAATTAAAAGAAAGAAAACCCAATACATTAACTATGTACATTTCAATTCTCCTAACAACAACAAAGAATATATTAATGAAGATGTTGCAACACTGAACAACGAAAAGTTGAAGAGCATTACCCACCTAGCCTTACCCATATTTGTTAATAAGGGAGTCGTTCTTCACCTCCATGAGAACTACGACTCCCCTAACATGACTGTGCCAGGGAGGCTAGTACCTACCTAAAGTGGCAAAGCTAATCAAGTTGGGTGGGACCAAATGATATGAATCACAATGAAGCAAAGCTTTAACTCAAGTTTTATGGTAACTTAGGGTACATCTCCACTAAAAAGAAGATAACTGCAGTCATGCCTTAATTCATGAAAGAATTGAGCAAATTGCCTGACTGATGATCTTTAGGTTTCGCACTAACCGGTAGATTTAAGTTCACATTGATTGGACGAATAATGAACAAAGGTACTTATGAAGTGACAATGTGGGACCATCTAAATTAAGAGTTTTTTTCTCAGGGAGGTTCAAAACTAAAAGAAAACTCTAGTGACTGCAGAGGGATACCGATTACATATCATAAAACAAATTAATGTCACTGTTCCTTGGTATCAACATAATTAGCTTTTAAACGCATAGTGCAAGGCACAACAGAACGAGACAACAGAGGTATTGGCGTTGTTTGAGGGGAACACTGCCTTACAGCTGGTTAGCCTATGCGACTTCCGAATTGTGTGACAAAACAACCTCACTTATCTCCCCAGCACTACAAGCTGAGTGGTAAACAGCATGTGCTGGATCAGACAAGAGTATTGGCTAGCCAGCAATGTACTAAGGCAAAGAAGCCAACACGCTTGGGGGAAGTCGCTGCACAGCCTTAACTGCACCATGCAGGAGTGACCCAATTTTAATAAAGGCAAAGCGATATATCCAACCCATCTCCAAAGGGAGGAAGGAGAAAAACTTTCACAAATTACCAACAGCCATTTGGTTTATTATAGAAGACAAACTGCCAAGTGAACCTTGGATGGCCAACTGAGGCTCTTATAGCTAGACTCTGTCTATTAAAGTAGCCAGTTGTACATGTACAGGTTCTACTAAGTAGCAGGTAGACATTACACATGCTCTTTAGCAGTAATGAATGAGGCCTTAACAGATTTGGCCAATGAAGGTGTACATTATAATCTGAGATCTAGGAATGAAGTCTTTATACACCAAATGCATAAATGGTGGCCAAAAAAATATTCTTTTGCTTATGTGCTACATGTAATTAGACTCACTAGCCTCGCTCTTAAGCAACATTTCATTGGTATTTTGTACATGCAAAAGAAGCTATTGAGTCTAATTAGCACATAAACAAAATAATATTTTTTGGCCGCCATTTATGCATTTGGTCTATGTCCTCATTTTTTTACAACAAGACCACTGATTTTATGACCTTGAACGACCGACTACAACGAACATTAAGATAACTATCGTGACATGAATAGCCCTTTAAGTATGGTCACATTTTATTAACCATATTTTACTGATGGGGCAGTAAAATCTCATTAAAATGAAAAGAACAAAGTCTCTGAAACCTCAAAGAATAGCTATAAACAGTGTATTTCCCCATTTTCGACTAAATTATAACAACCACGAGTAGTTTGCATAAACATAAGAAGAGCAATGAGGTTTATGTAAGCACAAGAGTACATCATTTTTGTATGCACATTTAAAGTGTGATTTGTATCTCCAATTTTTAATGGCTAAACCAGACATCAGCATGTAAATGTAATTAGTATCACCCAACTAGTGGACTAATGCAAATCCTGCATTTTGACTGGCTACGCTACTAGAGGACTATTAGTAATAGTCCTCGAGTAGTGAAAAGCATAACGCTTTCTTTTGTTTAATTCCCAATTAAATATTTCTTTAATTGAGGCCCTGACAGGGTAAATTCCGACAAGCGACCTGGCCCAAAAAGTAGGGACAGCACATAAAATGAAATTCCAACAAAAGACATCCTGTCTTAGCAAAATTCCGACAGTGACGTCAAGGGCCTCTTAACTTGCATTTGCTAACTTTATTATTGCCTTTTCTGTCCGACTAGTTGGGTTATACTAAAACAATTAGACCCTTCGCCCTCAAGGGCCACGGGTTCGTCTCATGGGCTATGACCCGTAAATACGGGTCTAATTGTTAATTAGGCACTGCTGACAGTCACTATTAGTCCATTAGTGCTCTCACCCACCACACCCGACCCATGAATAAAATAATGGAATCAATGATATACCACAAAGGACAGACCATAACATCATGAAAGGCTTGTGAAACGGAACCATCAGTTTTTCGCCCTTACCCCAGAAGTATAGAGAGTCTAACCATTTGCAGATGTCCTTACAAAGGGCAGCATTTGCTCTTTCGGCGTTTCCTGCCTTGACCCCACGACCTCCCAGATAACAGGCTAATGCACGTGTTCATCCAAGCCAAACTGTCGTTGGTCTGCAATCCATTGTCTCACAAAAAAATCGAAGGGAGTCTGTGGTATCTCACTTCGTGTGATACAAAGTTTACTTCAAGGGGTTTATACATTAACTGTGTATCCCTAGGCCTCGCTTCAAACATCTCTGGGCTAGATTGCAGAATACCCGGCCCACTAATTTACATGTCATTGAATAACAATAAACTTTATTGTTTTCTGACTCGTTCTTACAATAGGCCCTAACAATTGGGCCGGGTATTCTGCAATTGCTCCCATCACTTTAATCATAATATATCCTTCGATAATCAAAAGCATGAAAATTTTCCATCCCATTTGTCATTACCTTTTCATTCTTAGCCTTATTTTTCTTCTTTTTACGTTTCTTTTTCGTTTTCGTTACATTGTTTGCGTCAGCACTTTCGGAGTTTCCCGCCTCGTCACCTACTCCAGATTTTTCCTCATCTTCGTCGTCGTCGCTGACCTCTAAGACAGCAAAACGGCATTTCGTTGCAAGGGCTGCCAGCGAGGCCATCCCTTAGAGGATAATTTTTGACATTTATGTAGTTAAGGCAGAGAGCAAAATGGTGTAAAACATAACATAAAATGACCTCACAGAACTGAAGCATTAAGCGACAAGGCGACCTCAAACTTGGCGACCTCAACATGGTATGAACGAGAAGGACTGGGTGGTAGATCAGTGTGATCAAGATGGCGGCTATGTTCGTTCCTCGGTCAGTGAAACGAAAGGAGGCCACTCAATCTGTTTCCTTGAAAAAATCAGGGTTTATCTGTACAAAGAATGTACAAAATAAAAAAGCAGAGTTGACTGATGAACGAGCTTCTGCTTGCGGTGAAAGTGTTCAGGAAACAAGCGTAATAAACACAGCGATTTCAACATCATCTTTATCATGTGCTTTGGATGAGCGATATTTAAGCTTAAATGAAGAGGAAAGTGACAACGAAGAGGTAGTATCTTACAGCAAAAATCAGAGATGGCCAACAACTGGAGAGCCAGTGTGTGTTGTTTGTGGACGGTACGGAGCTTACATTGTGGATCAAACAGACATGGACGTTTGTAGCTTGGAATGCAAAGCAAGACACCTGAAGGATCTTACAAGAAAGAAAGCCGACGAGCTGTTAAATGGAATATCCCTGAGCCCTAATCAATCAAGTGAATGTATTGCAAATGTTAAAGCCACAACGAGATCCTCAGAATCAAAAAATAACTGTATCCAAAGTTCAATGGTCTCAACAGATGATGGAAAATATATTTTTCTCTATAAAGAACATCTTTTCATCACAGGGTTGTCATTGAATCAAGTTGACGACATTCGATTTAATCTAAACATAAAAGTCAAAGGAGATACAGTTAGTAAACCAATTCTTGAATTTCAGCATTGCCAATTCACTACAACAATAAATGAAAACCTATCCCATTTCGGCTATGCAACACCAACTCCAGTTCAGATGCAAGTGATTCCTGTTGCTTTAAGTTTACGTGATGTGCTGGCTTGTGCACAGACTGGTTCAGGAAAGACAGCTGCTTTTCTTTTGCCCATGATTCAAATCATTTATTCTGAGATTGGTAGGTTGGATTTCATGCAGCTGGTCTGCATACATAATGTCCCTCTTCATCCAGGGCTAAGTTCCTTAATTAACCCTTTGATACCCAAACCGGCCCAAACCGGCCATACCTAGTATGGGCAGGGTTAGGGATATTTTCAATTCCTTTTACAGCATTTCCCTTTACTTGCTGCCGGTCAGTGTCTGTGCAATATGGACACACACCAAGCATCTTTAGGTTTTATTCAGCTTTCCGGGTCAACTTTTGCGCTGATTTACATAATAATAAACTAAGTGTTAACCTTGCTTTGAACATCACATCCCTGGGTGTGCCAACAGGAGATTGACTTTCCAAGTTAAGATGAGATAGCAAGCTAGTGGCTTGGTGGAAGGTGAAAGGACTGAAAAATCAGAGTCCAGGCTGGATTTGAACCCTTGGAACTCCATAACACACCCTTTGGAGCTGGGCCATTTATCTAGGTCCTGAATGGACAATGTGTCCCTCTGCGAATCTTACCTAGGATTCACCAAGCAACTGGTTTCCCACCCTTCCGATTGAAACTTCATACCTAAAACATCTATAGGTGCATTTGATAACATATGATAGTTGTAAAGAAGTACACATACTGAGTATCAAAGCAGTATTGGTGCTGAGGTACTGAGGGCATGAACACTAAGAGGAAGGTGTTTTTTTTAAATCACGAAGTAGGTTGAAACTTCTCCTCTCCCTAAGTGCAATTTTGTAAACCAACAAGTACTTGCTGTTGTATACTTTCCTCAGGGGTTGCTATTGACATAAATTTTGTCTCATAATTTAAACTGCTACTAAATTATATCCAAAATGTTGTTCTTTGAGCTAGTGAAGTTTGAATGTCTTTTCAAATTGTTTCTAAAACTTATTGAATTGAATTTTAGGTCAATTTTCATTGACCCATTCACACCTCAAACACCTTAGGACCCCCCCCCCCCATTGATGAGTAAAATAGTCTGGCATTAGAGTAAAATCTATTAAGTGTCACTCTCAGGGGTCAATGGGTAAACTCAATAATCTTAATTTTCAGCATCATTTATATATAGCATATATTTACATATAGATATTACAGTAATATTATTTAAGTATGCCCAAAAGAATCAAAAAATTAACCACAACTTTAAAAATCATTCTTTCTGACTGGGAAATTAACGTAAGACAAAGTAGTGTTGTAACCTTCACTTTAAGCCCCAATTTCTTTGCATTAATGTCATCAGTACCCAAGATGTACTTGCGGGCATTTGGAGGCAAATATCATATGTCCATTTATTCCATGCCCACCTGGTGTTGACAAATAGAAGTTATCTGGTAATGCAAACTAAAGTAACTAATGCAGGATTTTATATTTCTTTTCTAGACTGGGAGGTACAGAATAAGAGATCATTTAATACAAATAATCCAAGAGGCCTGATTATGGCTCCAACAAGGGAACTCTGCATGCAGATTGAAAAACAAGCCAAGGAACTGATGAACGGTCTGCCAAACATGAAAACAGCATTACTTGTTGGTGGTCTTCCTCTTCCTCCACAACTTTATCGGCTTAAATCAGGAGTACAGATTATTGTTGCAACTCCAGGACGGTTGCAAGAGATTGTGGCACAGGCTGGTGTTGATCTGTCCGCTATCAAATTTTTCATTTTGGATGAAGTTGATGTCATGCTGCAGATGGGATTTCAATGCCAAGTAATTTAATTATTAGTTAATCTGAAGGGACTCGGTTTATTCTTGTTGCTTCAGTTATGCACTGGCCAGAAAGTCCATATTGCAAAAATAATTGTGCCCAAAGTCTTGAGTTCATGTAGCCATGGTCCATACTCAAGACACAGGGCATGGCGTTTTCCAATATGGACCAACTCAAGCTGGTGAATAACTAGTATACTTAGTTTTCACAGCTTAAACACAAGACATCTTGCTTGATTCTAAATAAATTGATAGTTTCAATGCAACATTGAATTCTGCCTTTCTCACTTTAATTTAAAAATAGCAAAATT
>NC_090884.1:22440534-22458034 GCF_036669925.1 Montipora capricornis | reverse complement strand
AATGAAGAATACGCTTGAGTGTCGTCAGCATAGGTATGAACATGAGGCAAGTGACGCTTAATGATATGGAATAACTTGCTTGTGTAGATTACAGACAATATTGGCCCAAGGCGGGACCCTGGGGTAACCCACAGTTAAGTGAGAATTGGGTCAGAGAGAGTGACCGTTTCCGTGCAATGGTGCTTTCGGTAGGCAGATTGATGAGGAGGATAGAGTGAGTTAACAGACGTGGAGGTTATGGCCTGGAAATTCCTTCCTTCCTGAAATACGTTTGAAGGCGATTCATTCTCCATCACATGGCTCTGCTGGATTCGTGCGTTTTTGACTAACTGACGCCAGGCTTTGAGAATTGGTGGGAACATGTCTCATTGGAAGGCTCTTAACGGTGGTGTGCCTCAAGGGACGAAGCTCGGCGTGATTCTTTTCTCTGTGATGACCAATAGAATACTGCCGGACTAAGTTATTCCAACTTTTCTTTCAGTCCAATAATTATTGGAAACAAAGTAATAGAGCGTGTGTCAACAACTTATAAGATCTTAGGTGTCCATGTTGACTGTGACCTTAAAGGGAATACCCATGTGGAATATATTTGTAAGAGAGCAAGTGAGAGACTTTATTCGCAGCGGGTGTTAAAGAGAGCCGGCGTGGATGAAATGTCTATTTTGAAAGTCTATCTAACCACTATAAGACCTGTGCTACAATATGCCATCCCAGTATGGCAGGCAATCCCCGGCTATCTTTCAGACAAAAAGGAATCTCTTCAAAAAAGGGTTTTGCAAATAGTATTTCCTTACATAGATAGTTATAATGGCGCGCTTTTAGCAGCAGGTCTAGACACTCTTGAACATAGGAGGAGTTGGCTTTGTAACAAATATATGAAGAGAATAACGACCAATACCAGCCACCCTCTAAATGCGCTTCTGTCCCGCATCAGCAATACATGTCCATATTCCCTGAGAGCAGAGAAAAGAGACATCCACTTCTTCAGGGACGGGAGGAACTGTCATCACCGACATAGACAGACAAACAACACACTGATTTACTCTCACAGTACTGCCCAGCGTATTTGAGGATACTCGTACAGACCTTAGACTTATATACGGATCGAAACGCACCTATCACTGTTTAGTCTTCCCAGCCAATAGACCTTTTTGCAGATACGGCGGCCATTTTGATTTCTATTGTTTCGAAAGACATTATGGGATTCTCAGGGGGCAAATTAATATGTATTTGCCCCCTGGGCGTCCCATAATAGCTATTCGAAACAATAGAAATCAAAATGGCCGTCGTATCGGTTAAAAGGTCTATTACATCTAGGCTCAACTGACAGTCGTCCAATAACATCACGAATAAGTTGACCAATGACATCTACGACCAGAGTTCTTATAGTATCTACTGACGTTACACAAATCACTTGACTCTGAAGATGACTTCCGCTCAGGTTGTCGAAACGTCAGACAACGTCATCTCAAACAGTCCTTCTCAGGACTGTACTCACCCGGACGATCGTACTTTACTTAATTATAGTAATATTATTACAGTATTTAGTCTTATGGGTGTAAGTAACTCGTTAATTTAGTTTATAGCCAACTACAAGAGAGTTTTTAATAAACGATTATTAATTAACTAAACATTAAATTTATAGCGCAATATTAAAATGTACTGTTGTGTCCTCTATGGGCCACCATAGGAAAGCGTTAACAATACTAAGACTAAGCGGTCGATTAACAGCTTACAATAGCTTTGTAAAGGTTATTTCTTTATAGTGAGGATGGATCGCATTTTAAACAATAAAATACTGCATAAAATGGAATGTGGCTTATTTTCGGTTCAAGGGTAGCCACTTAATACAGGTAAAAATAACAAAGAAAGACAAGCATAGGACTGGTGGCCGCGATCGCTTAATAGAGGTGGCCGCCTAATACAGGAAATAAATACCGAGTTTGTGTGAGCAAAAACTCGGGACTTTGAAAAACTGGCCGCTTAAGAGAGGGCCGTTATGTACAGGTTCCACTGTATTTCATCCCAGTTGATGATGAATTTCTTGTGCTTCCTTTTTTATTGAAACAGCAGCATGTTTAGTATGGAAATTTAATTTCAGTAAACTTTTTCAGGTTTGTGGTATTCTTTGCTTGCCAATGCATGGTGACAAATCACAGAGTGAAAGAAGCAATACATTGGAGTCATTTCAAGCTGGTGACTGTCCTGTTCTTGTTTGTACGTCTTTGCTCGGAAGAGGAATTGATCTCCCCAATGTTAGCCAGGTAATTAGTAACACAAAAAAAGCGTCCTTAGTGCTAAGTTACACGCCACGCTATTTCTGTTATGTAATGAAATCTGTAACAAGATCGAGGGTAGAACCTTGTTCACTTTCTTCTCTGCCCAATTAGAGAAGAGATTCAAAATAAATCTAACCAGGCAAGCAAGTACTGGTTGATAAGGTCAACTAAAATCAATTTATAATTTTGGTATAGACAATGGGGTCAAATCGATTGGCTTTTTTTAAATCTCGAGAACTCTCTCGCTTGAAACGCGTCAGCGGTAATTCTCTATTTTCGAATTCCCCATAATACACTTTGTTTGCCCCCCAAATTTTGCATAAACTATTGTTTTCAAATTCTCTTGGGGACACTGCATATTCCCAAGAGCATTTGAAACCAATGGTTTATGCAAAATTTGGGGGGGCAAACAAAGTGTATTATGGGGAATTCGAAAATAGAGAATAGTAAAATTACCAAGTGAATACACAGCAGTAGTGGTCCATTTTTGCGTTAGTTAATGCATGTCGATACAGAGAGTCTGCAAACGGTAAACGCTGAAATTTGCGTTTCGTCCAAAATCAACAAAACCTGTTTGACCTCGAGCAATTTCTCAAAGGAGACTGAAAAGTTGAATTAAGAGAATTTATGCTTTTTTCAAGCAGCAGCCTGTCCTTTGCCGTTCCACGCAAAGGTGCCGCTTAAATCTCTCAAGTGGGGCTATGGAGGAATTGTCTCGCGTGTCGTAATTCTTGTTCCGTTGACCAAAGACGCCAAATACGAAGGAACAGAATCGTATATTTCATGGCTGCGCGGAGATACGAAATTTCTCTTCGAGTGTTTAAAAATATTTGTGAACGAGTGAAATATTTTTCAATACGAGAAGAGAAATTTCGTATCTCCAAGCGGCCATGTAATATTCTATTTATTGTATGAACACCAGTGAACTACAAAATCATTTCACGAAAGGCATCGAAAGGCGCGGTTTTTATATGTAACCATAGTAAAAGTGATCTTTTCACGTGTGAAGATATGTTTTCGCGCGAAAGCTCACTTGGTATTTCATTGGTGTTTATGTAATAAATTACTATTCGAACTAAAACTTAAGACTTAAAGTGAAAGGTCCGTTAATACTCGGCCTTACAAATTCGAAAATAATTACAAATTGACTACACACTTCTATGACTGTCTCCGTATTGAGCAAACAGTTCACGAGTCTACACTTCTGGGTTAATTGTACTACTGTACACTGGCTGGCAACTGGTCAGCAACGGGTTAGCAATTGGTCGGCAACGGGTTAGCAAAGGGTCAGCTTGAATGAGTCAAAAGCAACTGAAGAACTCGCGCTTGTACACGACTTTAACTAAGGTAACTCGCTCGAATAAGACTAACTTAACGCTATTTGAAATTTCAGTGGAGTAATGGAGCAAAATAGCGCGCGCGTGCACTTGTTGCCGTGAATAATTAATTAAAGCTGACAATTCAGCGAAACAGTGCTCTCTTTGGGCACTTACGTAGTAACCAGGAGCCCGTTTCTTCAAAGTCCCGAAACTTTTCGGGCCTTTTTGTGGTGTCGCAATTCCCTCTGTATTTTAAGAACAGAAACTTCACTATCATTTTGCTTTTTGTTAATTTGAAAACATGTTAAAAGATCTTCGGGCCCGAAAACATTCTCGTCACCAGGGACCCGTTTGTCGAAAGTCCCGAAAACTTTTCGTGCCCGAAAAGCCATTTGTGAAATTGCCAACCGCTTGTTTTGGAAAGCCGATCTTTTAACATGTTTTCAAGGTAACAAAAAGAAAAATAACTGTGAAGTTTGACGAATTAAATGCTCTCCGTTCTTGAGTTACAAAGGGAATTGTGACACCCGAAAAATGGCCCGTAAAGTTTCGGGACTTTCGAGAAACGGGCTCCAGAGCGCGCTAGAGCGTAAGGTTCTGGGGAACTCTATGTTGGAGAACATACGCCGTAGGGTTCTTATAGCCAAAAATTGGATATGTGAACCTTACGGCGCCTGCTCACTGCTCATGCTAACACGAATGCACCAATTAGGGACGCTTTTGATTGTTCTTCACGAAAACCAATGAGAAGACAATTTGTTTCAGGGTTCCCCAGATCTCTTCTCTCCCTTAGTCACGAGAAGAGCTCTGGAGTCGAAATTGGCCCGAAAAGTTATCTGGACGTCCGAGAAGGGGGCCCTAGTGCAGGAGTCTTATCTTAGACAGCTCATACCTGACAGTTAATGCAATTATTTGCAATCTTAATGACTGAGTATTCTTGGGGTGACATTTCCAGGTGATCAATTTCGACATGCCTTCATCAGTTGAGGAGTACATTCATCAAGTGGGACGAGCTGGCAGACTGGGAAAAACTGGCTGGGCCTTGACTTTTATCAATAACACAAACAAGCACGTATTTCGTGACTTGATAGAGAGTTTGCAGCCTTTAGGAGTCACGATGCCTCAAGAGCTTTTGAATTCACCTTACTTACAGCAACAAAGACAACAAACGAAGCACTCATCAAGAAAAAGAAGGCAACGAGATACTCTAACACATGAAAATCTTATGGACTTGATTAAAAAGAATTCACGGAGGAAGAAGGCGACTTAACTGCTGCTGCAGAGCAGAAAACGTCTTGTTTTGGAACAACTGACAGTCAAAGAGTATTCCTTGTTTTTATGTTAAAAAAACTACATCGACGTTACAGTTTTGTATTAAATCGAGTGAGAATGTAAGGATGTCTTTTCTATTAAATGATACAGCGGTTTGTGCTCAAACGTCATGAATGACGTGCAATATATGCCGGCCCTATCACTTGGAAACTACGACAGACAGGAAAACACCGGTTCCCGTCTGTTTACTGAAATCTTGTTTGGGGGTGAGGGCAGGGTAATATACCTGGATGGGTGACCAACTGGCCGTGTTATGTGTGGGGAATGGACCTCTTTTGCTTGTACGTTTTGTTTTTCCATTTCACACCACGTGATGTTCCCAAGGGAATTTTCCTTAAGTTACGCATACAATGACACCTGCGTAAGACGACATTTGAAAGTAACTGTTTCCTAGAGTAACATCACGTGGTCTGAAATGGGAAAACAAATCGTACAAGCTAAAGAGGTCCATAGGGATGGGTTACTGGTGCGAGAACTTGCCTTGATATGATTCCTGTTCATGTTATTGCCATTAAAGGACTGCATTTGTGGTCATTCTAATCCACCAATGTAGAGAACCATTTACATCGATACAACAGGAAGTCTTGCTGCCGGATGTTTTTCAAAGACTTCACTATAGGTGGGCAGACACCAGGGGTTATGTTGCAGGGACGAAAAACTTGTGTAGTGCACAATGACGCGACATGTAGCAGGAACGTGTAGCGGGGATATGGAGAAGGGACAAAATCACAACATGTGCACACATATGAAAATGTTGCAGGTACATGTTTCAGGGATATGTTGCAGCCACATGTGCCCTCGTGTGAACTGATACTTTTGTAACTGTGCAACACCAATTTGGGGGTGATTTTGTCCACGTCGAGTCCCATGAAGTTCAGCTTGTTGAACTTCATGGGACTCATCGCAGGGACAAAATAACCCCCAAATTTGGTGTTGCACAATTACAAGAAAGTAACGATCACACGAGGAGACATGTAGGCGCAACATTTTCGTGTGTGTGCAAATGTTGTGATTTTGTCCCTGCTACATGTCCCCGCTACACGACCCTAATGTATGTCGCCTCAGTGTGTATTACACACCTTTTTGTGGCTGCAACATGACCCCTCGTGTCTGCCCACCTTGTGACACTAATCGAGCACGTTGAGTGTCCATGCATGTGCTTGCTCTGCAGTGCTGCTTCCTGGATAGCATAAAGCAGTGCTTACAAGCACTGGACCACTATGTCGGGATGAGTGGCCAGATTTTCCTGTGGACCTTTATGTCCGATCTTAGGCCCGGGTTATGGAGGTATTTCTATGACAAACTTCAATGATCAGTATTTGAAATAAAATCCTCCAAATCTTAAAT
This sequence comes from Montipora capricornis, assembly GCF_036669925.1. Classification (NCBI taxonomy): domain Eukaryota; kingdom Metazoa; phylum Cnidaria; class Anthozoa; order Scleractinia; family Acroporidae; genus Montipora; species Montipora capricornis. The sequence goes on along the minus strand of NC_090884.1, from coordinate 22,451,757 downwards.
GCATCAATCCAAAGCTGAATGGCAACAAGCCGATTCTGCAAATGGCCAGAAGCATAACGCAAACAGCCATAACGCAAAAAGGCATATTGCAAATAGTCATAACGTAAAGAGGAATAACGCAAAGGCATAGCGTCACAAGGCACAATACAGAAACGCGTAACGCAAAAAAGCATAACGCCGAGGCATAACACAAAGGCCCTTTGAAGAGTGGAGACTAGCTGCGTACTCCGTAAATAATTTCAGGTCTAAAAAAAACGTCAACTTTTCCTTTCTGTTTAAGTAATGCCTCTTTGCGTTATGGCTCTGCGTTATCCTTTTTGCGCTATGGCATTTGCGTTATGCCTATTCGCGTTATGGCTATTTGCGTTATTCTCTCTGCGTTATGCCTCTTTCGGCCTTTTGCTATTCAGCTTTGGATTGATGCATTCATGATTTTGTCGATTTTATTTCAAATACTGATCATTGAATTTTGTCATAGATATACCTCCATTCCGGGTCGCATTAGAGACGATTTTGCGAAAACTTGTTTACTCTAGGGACTAAAATCTGTCAACACGGCTTTTTTCTAATGCGACCCCTCATTTGATTTCACTTTTTCAAAAATTCAAAATAGGAAAAAACATCACAGACGCCGGTGTGCCTGGGTGGGGCTGACCAATTTTTCCAAATTTCGAAAAACAAAGGAGCCCTCCGCTAAAGGTGACTGAAGACAATCGTTTGCCGCTAAAATTTCGCCTGGGTGATTTGCATTTGCATTTGCATTTTAACTAAATCAAAATGCGACCATAAATGTTATTCATCAATTTTATTTCAGTTCTTGCAATTCGATTTTTCCAGCCGTTTTAAAGCCAGGCAAATTACAAATCGGTCTGTAATGCGACCCGTTCCTTGTGCACGTGAATGGATTCGCTTTTCTCAACGAAACAAAATCGCCGACGCCTCTTCAAATGCATCACGCGCTAATTGGTTCATTCGTGTCACTTAGTACCAAATCCGGCCTTATGATTGGCTACGGGCTACGGGCTTGTGGTTTAAGAATTGCATCCAACCTCACGTCGGAGTCTACCAATGTGACGCGGGAATTAGCTAGCCCAGCATTACCGTGCAGCAGCACAATGCGTACAAGGTAAGGTTTGTTAGTATTCTACTAATATCTCAAAAGCTTCATTTTGCAACAATATAACTGCACTGTAATAAAAATCAACTTTATTTTTATGGAAAGGGGGAAAAAACCTCTTGACGCGCAGGACGAATTAACGGAAGTCACAATGGGGTGCACAATAGAGGGAGGAAACCGTTCTCGTCTTTGCGCCAACCTTTTTCTTACAGTAGTGGAACCAGGGGCCCGTTTCTCGAATGTCCCGAAACTTAACGGGCCATTTTCGGGTGTCACAATTCCCTTTGTATCTCAAGAACGGAGAGGATTTTAGTCGTGAAACTTCACAGTCATTTTTCTTTTCGTTACCTTGAAAACATGTTAAATGATCAGCTTTCCAAAACTAGCGGTTGGCGGTTTCACAAATGGCTTTTCGGGTCCGAAAAGTTATTGGGACTTTCGAGAAACGGGCCCCAGTACCGAGTTAAGAATGAAATCAGCAATGAAGCTTGGCAGACAACGTTTCATTTTCCAATGTCTTTACAAAGTAGAAACAGAGAATACGACACAAGGCTCCTTTTTAAACAGTGATTCTAGTCCCTGAGCGCAAAGAATGATGATATTCAAGATTTCCATATGTCTGCAGCGCGAGTCTTCTTTGTGACTTTCCCGAGTCCTCTGTTTACTGGAACAACTTGATGTTTTTTAATCGTCTGCAGTGCACCTGCAATGTTCCCTAAAAATACAAAAAGGACAATTTCGTGACGTTTTTCGGCGGGGGGTTAGGGTTTGCTCAGATGAATGCAAGATAAAGCTAATTAGACTCCCTGAAACAAGATATCGACATTCTACATAAAACACCGCGACGCGGTTAGAGACATGCAGGTTTGGCCGCTTCGCCTATCCTACTTATCTTTTGCCTCAAATGATTTGATCCGACCGTCCAGAGCCGTCATCAACTATTTACGCCGCCTGCAATCGCTAATGATTTCAAGAGAGCTGGGCAAATTGCATTTTACGGTGTGGTCGCATGTCGAAGTGGTTACATGCTATTGCATGTTTCCGGTATACTTCGTAGGCAAGATGGCATCACTGGTTTGAATTTTACGACATCTTTAAAGTAAATGTTCGAAATTCTAGCACATAAAACCTGTAACAATTTTTAAATCGCAGTCATCCATTTCCTTAATGGGAGCCAAAAAAAAAATGGTGTTTATCTTGTCCGTCATCCCGTGGCAAAATTTGTGGTAGCAGAGCGCCTAGTGCATTTTTTTAACTTGTCATTTGAGAATACTCACCAGTCTGTAGCTCTATGTAGACTGCCAGTAAAACCATTCGCGAGGACATTTCTTTGGAATAACCTTGCACAAAAGCCTTCAGAAAGAGAAACAACTTTTTAGCTACCTAATTCGTTGCAAAATCACTGACTTGACGCTTTTTCAGGAATTAGGAATGGAAGGAATACAAATGAATGAGCTGAATTGGGATGCAACTGAGTACCTTCTCCAATTATCTAGCCAGTTTCGCCGAATACCTGACCATTTTATCCTCACATGACTAGCGTCTATTTTTATGTCCCTTTAAAAACCTTGTGTGGACACGAGTAACGTTTTGGGGAATATTTGTCCACTTCGCGGTCAATCAAAAAACCTCTTGGCCGTTCGCAGTATGTCACTTAATTCCGATCTGTTTTACATATTCTATCGAAAGAAAACTAAGGACTGAAGATTCAGTAACCGTTAAGGAAACGTTTTACCTGCTGCAAACACTTGCGTGCCTTGTCAAATTCACCGCGTAAGCTGTATACTCCTGCTAGATTGACCAGAAATGACGCTCGTGCTTCACTTAAAGACTGAGGAAAGTACATCTTCTCACAAGCTGTGTAAGGAAGACACAAATACACACGCTCTCTCTCAAAGTTAATTTTGCACAAAACGAAGCCACATGATTAAACCTAGATGATGTTCAATGTTTTAAAATTCTTTTCCTGTCTACAATTTTAACGTTTTTTCTTTTTTAACCACTAGTTCCCAAGTAATTTTCTTTTCATGTTCTAAACACAAGACAATCAATTTATGATCAGTTATTAATACCAGTAAATATGGTTCTTAGAGCGGTTTTCAAATGAGTGTCGTAAAACCAAAACCAAAGTAATTACTTTGGCCAATCAAAAAGGACGGAGACAATCCAGTAAACCAATGAAAACTCGAAGTAATTACACGTAGCCGACACAAATCGCGGGAAAACGTGCACGCGCGAGCCACGATTGGTTTTGGTTTCACTTCTGATTGGTTGAAAAAGTGGCGCGAGAACTTTGAACCAATCACTGAGTGAAGTAATGCAAAACCAAAGTAATTCGCTAATTACTTTCGACACTCAATTGAAAACCGCTCTAGATTTCTTTATTGCTCTTGCGCCATCTAGACAAATAAGATCCCCTCCCCCCTACTAACCCCAATCTCCAAGCGGATTTGCAGCCACAAATCAATCATCCGCCTGCAGAACTGGACCACCCCCACCCCACGTGAAAGTTTCTCCTTGAAGCAATCAATGTAATTGAGAATTCGTATTAGACCAAAGTGATTGTAATTAGTAAATTGATTGGTTGTGGACTGATTGATTTATTGCTTGATTCAGAGACAGTTGTTCTCTCCCACTCATCGCAAAAGTATAGCAGCTGTGGCAACCTGCAACTGTTCTGGTATTTAAACATCTTATATTGTTTTAGGGTTTATTGCCAACTCCTTTGCTCTCCAGATACTACGAATAGCACACACTGAAAAGACTGTGCAAAGAGTGTGAAAAGAGTGTGCAAAGGGAATATACCTGTATCAATGATCCTATTGAGTGTTAATACATCTTACCATGTGGTTTAGAAAATTCTTTGTCCTTATCAGTACTGTCGCTTGAAATAACTTGAAAATAATTCAAATACAAAATTACATCAGCTAACTGCCAGACGAAGTAAACGAATTTTGATAAACAGCGCTAATTTCAATACACCCCCTGTATATAAAAATAAACATTGAATGCGCAAATTAATAATATATGCACAAAATGATGAACTAGCCTCAGAGGAATGAATGTTAGCATCAAGGACCAGGTCAGAGCAAGAAAGATGAATACTGCAAATATTCCCCTTTCTCCACCAGGTCTTTGTAAGAGGAGCCCTCATTGCTGAGAAGTTAGTACTAATAACATTTGTCACCAAAACAGAATGAAAGATAGCCATAGCCGGTAATTTCATCCTTAAGGTACAATATTACAGCAGTGAACAGAGTTAATGAAAGAAGGACCTGGGTAAATGGAACGGCACAATATTTGGAGGCTTCCTTTGAGTATCAAGATTGGTGCAGTCAATTGTCTTTTTTTACAAATACAAATATACATTTATGTAAACTTTGATTGAGAAGACGGCACATAGAAAAATCAATGTAAACAGGCATACCCTATCAAAAGGCAATGTAAGAATGTTTTAGGAGTATACTGATGCAATCAATTATGTTACTTATGCCAACCTTCAGCTGCCCAAGTGGGAGGGGTGATATTTATATTGTTGATATTCTCTGTCGACAGATGCATAATAGCCTCAGGTAAGCGATTCAGTTTGATGAGAGCTTCTGCAGCATACATATGACCCAGAAACCTGAAAGAAGGACCACAGTAAAAGAAAGTACTAACCAACAAAGATCCTTTAGAAATAGCAATGCCATATTAATTTTTTTGACATGAACTTAGCAGCAGATAGCACAAAGAGCAGACTAATCCTTGGCAGCTACGCCCAAAGGCAGTTTGTGTTTATAGCAAAAATCTTGGTTAAACGTGCAGATATTTCTTTCCATTTAGATTATGTACGCTCATTGACCTTAAACCTGTGAATGGCTGCAAGATGCTTCTGGTGACCTTGAATTGGTACAAATCTCTACCTGCTTTTAAAAATTGTGTAATGATCACTAGCCTGCATGTACATAAGAAAAACAGGATGACTGTTTCTATCAAAGCAGCCTCTCTGTCATTCATAAGCTGGTTATCTATTAGTTGCTCATTCAAGGGTACAATCTGTTGAGCAAATACAAATGGAATCTGCTTTTTTTCTCATCTTCAAGAAGTGAAGACTCCTTATTGGAGCTCTGTATGTCATACCTTCAATAATGATCAATATTTAAGAGCTTATTGGAAAAAGAACTTTTCACTAACTTGAGTGCTCCCACAAGATTTGACTGCGATAGCAATCTCTGTGCATGAGCTAAGGCCATCACATTGTCTCCCAGACCCAGTGCCACATAAGCACTGCAGGCTAGAATGGAACACCTAAAATCACACCAGAACAAAATAATGCAACAAGGTGCATTAGTTTTCAAAAAAGCCCTAAGGCTGCCCCCACGTTTAAAACAACTTCATTACGATTTTGGCTCTTGTATATCACCTGTCGGGGTTCCCAATTGACGAGTAAAATTGTCTGGCATTAGACAGAATAATATACTAAGTATGGCCAGTTCAGGCCGGCTTGGGAGTCAAAGGGTTAAGGCAAATATGGCTTCTAATTATTTTTGTTTTGCTATAATAATAATGATAATAATAATAATAATAATAATAATAATAATAATAATAATAACAATAATAATAATAATAATAACAACAATGATAATAATAATAATATTATTATTATTATTAGTAGTAGTAGTAGTAGTAGTAGTAGTAGTAGTAGTATAATCAATTAATGATTTGAATTTTTATGCTCCTTAGCTCATAAAAAGTTCTACCTTTACTGCTAAAAATAACATGTACAACCCTAAAGAAACCAAACACTACATACATCCACATATTATAGAACCCATAACCCCATCATGATGCTAATGCAACGCCTGAACTTCAATCTAGGAGATTTAAAATTATTTCCCACATTCAATGGATCTAGAGTTACTGTAGCAGTGTCAGCTAAAAGACCAATCAGTTTAAGCTAAGTTGCTTTACCTTAGGTGTGGAAGCTCACGAAGTTTCACAGGGGGCCCAGGAGGAGCAGGAATACTGGTTTCACTCTGTATAGATGAGGACCTACTAAAACCAGAGCCACTGTCACTGAGAAGCAACACTTGACTGTTTTGCTATGATATTCATACACAGACCTGTACTAAGACCCAATTGCAAAGGGTGACTACATGTAGCAACAACAAAAGCATCTTTTTGTCAGCTGATTGTTGCTGTTCATGGAACTGTTGGACATCTGTCCACCGACAGTACATGTACAAATGTACATTGGGGTAGCTGGTATTCAATTTTGCCAAATTTCAACTTCACAAGGTAACACTAATAGCATTCAAATAATCCTTATTTCTTATCTCAAACTTCAAAATACCTTGTATCTATGTATTTAACTATCAGTAATGCAGAAAAATGATTTCAACAAAAAGCCTAAGACAAAGGCTTACATGTATGTGGCATAGTTTAGTGTTAGAGACTTAACAAAAAAGAAAAAATACATAATAGAATAAGAACAGAATAATATTCATGGTACAGGATTCAAAATCAGAAAATAATAATATTATTATACTTTTAAACTAATATCATGTGCAAGGCAACTCTTACATTAAACACCAAACTATTTGGTAACTAACTTGAATTGTACCTCAAAGCGTCTGTGTCTTGGTTAAATGGATCTTCTTCCTTGGGCATTTGATTTTCCAATATGCTCTCTAATTCATTAACTGGAGTCACCTCTGCACTCTTTAGCAACATCAGAGCATTCTGAAGACACAGTGAAGCAAATGCCAGAGTGCAGGCTGGCATTGCAGCTGATTGGCCTTTACTCTCTCTGGTGAAACCAAAGAGGCAACTTTGTCAAAATATCATTATTATTTTTTATTGTTTGCGAATACAATGCTTTTCAAAAGAACAAATGCTAGATTACAGCATAGTGGATAAAATGGACACTTAAAATCCTGCTAAACAATCAACTATAAAAATAAGTAATTTACAAAACTGAACGGCAGGTGGCCAAAAAGGCAAGTAATGTTAAATCAAACACTTTGATGCATTGTTGGGAGAAGTGGGCACATGGCCAATCAAGTTGCACTAAATGCTTGATTTTGAAGGTGGGGCTTTACAGTTTGACAAAAGGTTTATTTAAAGGACTACATGTAAGCAGTGAGGATCTAAATTATTGTAGGTGCACAGCTGTCAGTGTCACTCACTCAGAGCCAGGCTGTTTGTCTGTCTGAGGAGACAAAACAATTTTCCGATGGGGTCCTGAACCAACAACATCATGTATAACATCACTCTTCTTGATACACTTCTGTCGAAAATCATCAGACTGCAATACAAAAGATACAGTGTGTCCATTTTAATCAAATACAGTAGAAGTCAAAAGTGCTTTATTAGGATATCAACCTCAACACCAAAATTGGATTGATTAAGATAATATGTTATCAACAAAATCATGAAAAACCTATTGTTTCAATACTTTTCATGTTTCCTAAAGTAAACAATGCATGTTGGAAAAATTAAGAGCACATGTTTTCCAAAAGCTTGATATATCAAAAGCTATAAATTTAAAACTGCCTAACTTTGTGGTTTTTTTTTTTTTTAACGAAAAAAATTGAATCGCATTGTTAAAACAATGAACATCCCAGGGAATTCCTCTTTATTTTCATTAATAATAATTTCATAAGCCACCTCAAATGCCCCAACTAGCCATTGGAATCTTCTAGCTCACATGTACCTACAATGGAGGACAAAACTCCTTGGAACGGATATGGAAAACCTTCCCTCCAGAGCCTTTACTTTTCAAATATTCAAATGTAGCATAATATGCACTTCTCTAACCACGTGGATACCGCGAATGGCCCTCCCCTCCCCCTCCAAACAATGTTGGAATGAGGAAACTCTTTTAGGACAGGGTAAAGTGTACAGCCCCGCACAAACTACAACATTGCTTGGGGGGTGGGGGAAAAGGGGAGAAATAAAGGCAGATCATGTCAAGCGTCCTAAGAGTTTTGTCCCCCATTGTAGCCTGTGTAAGGCAACCCGCTCTCCTCAAACATCGGAGAGGAGCGTCTGGGATTACTGTTGGTAATCGCGTTCTGGAATAATTTTGCATAAATAATTATCATTGAGTGATCTACGCTGACCAAAATTTGCATGGCTCACATTTCTTTGGAGCTAAATTTTCAAAATGTTGGTCAATGCGTTAGATTCCAAACATGCAAATTGAAGAGAGAGTCTGATAGTTTTCAGATTCCTTGGGTTTAAAGCAAACAAGAAAAATGCATAGAAGCGCTCTTCAAAGGAAAGGATGTGTGTACAAGTCTTCCAACCGGGTACAGAAAGTCGCTGATCTTCAGAGCAGCCCCTATCGTTGCCGATGACCTCACCTGTTGTCTTCCTTCCCTGGTTGAAGTTCAGGGACTGTGGAGAGTTGCTGAACTCAAAATGGTTATCGCTGAAGGTGAAAGGAATGGTTTATCGGAGTTGTGTAAGAGTGGCGATGTGACATGGGAGTGAGACATGGTGTCTGAGGGAAAATGAGACAGCAATTTTGAGAAGGACTGAGAGAGCAATGGTGAGAGCAACGTGTGGTGATGTTGGGACTGAAGGAAATACACTGTAGTGGTTCAGATGGCAAAGGCAAATGGAGTGACATGGTACGGGCATGTGTTGAGGAGGGATGATGGGCATGTTCTGAGAAAAGCATTGGAGTTCAAAGTGAAGGGCAAGAGGAAGTGAGGACGACCAAAGAAGATGTGGAAGACGCAAGTGGAGAAGGAGAGCATGCAAGAGTGTTGGTTTGGAGAAAAAGGACACCATGAATCAAGCAAAATGGAGAGTGGGAGTTAGAAAGATTGCTGACAAAGTGGGGTAAATCCGGCCACCCCCGTTTAAGGGGATAAAACCGGACCAAAATTGGATTGATTGATTGAAATCTTCCAGCCCAAAACTCTTTGTAGCCTGTTCTTGAAAATCATGCTAGGCTGGTCTGAGCAAGGCGTTGGGATTACATTGAATGGTAAGGGAACAGCAGAAGACGTTTCTGGGTAAACAATCTTTTGAATCATGCTATTCACCTCATGAAGATTCGTCATGAGCACCCTTTCGTTTCTTCAGCGCTGAAGAACAATTTCTACGAATGTACATAGAATCAATTTCCACCTAACCTCCATAGATAACAATTCTGCTCGTACTTCAAAAGATTTTTATCTGTATTTTTTGTCATGCACAAATTACACACAAACTTTCATGACTTTGATGTAAACCTAAGATATTTGTTTTGAGAAATAAAAATAAAAACTTGTTGTTTCAATGATGTAATGATCGGGGAATAATAACCAATCAAATCAGTTTCCATACATTCCAGGAAAAATCATGTGGTATTGAACACAATTATCAACAGTAAATCACAGATGTTCCTCTACAATTTTTTTTAGGGCAGCTGTACACAGGCTAACATGTACCCTGCAGCTAAAAAAGCACACCATTTAAAGAGCAATGTCAAATATTGTATTAGAGTCCGTAACTGCGTGAAGAGAAAATACATGCATTGGTCACAAGTAGAATAGATTATTGTAATAGTTTGTTAATATATGGTTTACCACAAATATCAAAGTTACAACATGTTCAAAATACTGCCATGTTTGCCGAGAACAGGAGTCTTACACTCAACAATAATAATTATTATTACACTCACCAACTGAAAAGATACAATGCAACACTCTGCTAGCCTGAGCCAAAGACGAGGATTTGTGTGATAAACTTGAACAGCTTCAACCAAGCAATCAAATGCTGCCACAGGTCTTCCAGAGAAAAGCAGCTGAATCCCTAGATTATACAGTATCTCATGACGGCGGTTCACTCCAAGTGTAACCAGAGGGCGGCTGGAGACTGAAGCATCTGGAAAAGTGAAACAGAGTGTAGCTTTTAGGCCATGGTTTTCAACAATTTTCTAGGAGTGAGATGCTACAAGAAGACATTAATTTTTTTTCTCCTTTGCTTAATAACTGTCTTCTTGGCACTGGTTTTGACAACCAATACATACAAGGATTTGGTGCCAAAATGAATTATGACTTTAAAAACAGTTTTGTTTAGCAGTGCAGGCTGAAGTGTGAATAAATCACACACAATTATGTTTAACTGTGAAAAGACACAGAACAAATCAATAGATGAGGTAAATAACAATATAAAAGAATAACTGATTAGTATTAACTTAATGACTACTTAGGCTAGCAGATAAATTGTCGAACTACATTGTGCACCAAATGGAAACTAATACCGTACTAATCCAGTTGATAGTACTTCAATGTATCCTGAGGCTTTAACCTACTCTAACAACTGGGAGCAGAATGACAAAGTACCAGTAATGTGGGAGTTTTTGACAAATCATGAGACATACATGTAAACACAGTAAAAAAATCTTTTATTAAAGCATTTATAAAATTGTAAATTATTGAAGGACCCAGATGAAACGTTCCAAAAAATAACAATTTTGCATGGTTGTGGCAAAATTGCAGCCAAATTCTGCCCAATTAAAAATGCTTTAATATCCAAGGAATCACTCTAGATGATAACTGATTGAAGAAATGATAAAAACTGAAGGCAACAGAATATTTTAAAATAAATTATTCTGTTGCTTTCAGTTTATTTAAAAAATAAAAACAAAACTAAAACAACAAAAAAATTAAATATTTCATACCACTGCTGTCAACTCAATTTTGCATGCAGTAATTGAAACAGTTTACCCCATAATTTAACATCCGTGAGGGTAAATCATTCTGTACGTGGTTTATTTGAGAGCAGCGGGGAAAGCTCTGTGCTAAGAGCAATGGCCTTCTACAGTGTACCAATTTGGTCCAGGATGAATTCCTGGATTGCCGTTTGCATTTGATAGTTCTCTACTCCATTTCAAACAAGTTCTCTCTGGTTACTCTGATTTTCCTCCCTTGCATCAAAAACAACCTTAATTTAATTTGATTTGATCAGCTTTTCTTGCCATAGAACTTTCCACAGTTTTTGACGCCATCCTCGCTGGGGGGCAAAAATGGTTAAAATTACAGTAAATGTATGGGATTTTGGCTAACTTTGCAACATTGTAGCGTGAATAAAAAGAAACCGATTTCCAACTTTTGCCACTACTTTAA
>NC_090884.1:22430534-22435534 GCF_036669925.1 Montipora capricornis | reverse complement strand
AACACTGTCAAGACATTATGAGCTTTATCAGCCTAGAGAAAAACAAAGTGGATTTGTCTTACTGCCATTCATCTTCCTTTGTAAATATAAATAAATTTTATTATAAATAAAACTTAATAGAATGGGATAGGGCTTGATAAGAGGAATGGTTATTGTGAGATGTGGTTCTTTATTAACTACCAAGGGTATTATTAGTCCTTTCAATGTGATACCATCCTGTCTCTTTTGCCTTGTGGTTTACAATTATAATAGTTCATCAAATCACTGCCACTTATCAATCAACAATAAAGAAATACTTTTAAGCATTTAAAAAAAGATTAATGTGGAAAAATTAATAAGCAGTTATGTTGACAACTGACCACTGATCTTTTGTCACACAATGTACAATCCAATATAAGTTATGCTAGGTCACTCTGTCTGAGTGTCTCTCTTAACCATCTTGTTATAAGGGTCCACTCCCCCTCCAATCAATGTTAAAGCCAAATAGACCACATTCGTATTCTCAGTATTGGACTTGATTACTAGCTTGCAATGGAGGCTAATGCAGGGGAATATATTAAAAAGTATTTGCATTTGAAAAGATTCCCCTGTATTAGCAGTCATTGCAAGCTAATTCGAGTCCAATGCTGAGAATATGATTATGGTCAATAATGTACATTAGCGTGGAACTTAACAAAACTTGTCTCAATTTTGCCATACAACAAGAAGGGAGGGGGAGAGCCTAGTGCTCAACAGTCTCCTGTAGCCGAGCTGTAGTGCATTCAAATTCAAATGATCCAAAGGTTATCATGTCCAACTTCAGTTTGCCAATGGTAATAAGTTTAACATTGTAACCTTGGACAAAACAGATTTCTTCCAAGCATATACCTGAATCTGCAAATAATTTTACAACTTACTTGTAAATGGAATACATGGAGGGGCTTAAAATAAAGCAATAAAAAGCAATGTCACCTTGTAAAGGGTCAGATAAATTTCAATGAGCAAGAAACAGATCTTACATCCAAGAGTCTCCTCTGAAAATGTAAACAAATATTGATCAATCAAAAACCAAAATTTGAACTAAACTTAACAATCAAAGTGGTAATGAGCCACTGAACTCGAAAATTGAATTACGAAAGGTGAAAATGTTGAGCCTTGTTCCCAGTCTTTCTCTTCTTCTCTTCCCCTGGAGCAGGAGAAGAGACCTTGGGAACGAGATTGTTTGAATTTACCCATTGACAAATTGACAAATTATTCAACAATAAAATTGTGGCTGTTACACAGATGAGCGTTGTTTACTCTTAGTACTTTTACTAGTAAAAATTTCAGGAACATTTAAGTGTCATGACATTCATACATGTAGGTTTAAGGTAGCATACAATGTATCTGTCCCACACAAAGTAAAAGTTGTGACGGCAAAATGGCACATACTGCAGCCTGCGTACGTAACAGGCGTTTAAGGAGAGGGGTCAGAGAGAGAATTTTGGAAGACATTAACGGGGAAGACTTTCCCCACTCCATCTCCTAACCCTATCACCTGCCACGCAGGCTGCACATACTACAAATACAGCTACAATTTTTAAGAACGTTAATTAATTAACAGTCACAACTCCTGGTGAAGTTTAAAAGATAGCAACTTGACACAGGCCATAACCTGCAATCACGCTATCCCTCGGTACCGATGATAATACAAATAATTACTAGAAGTAAGCTCTGATTATTAGAAGGGCATTCAACAGTCACTTTGGAAGGAAAGGAGAACGGTACTAAAGAAACAATCTTTGAGGATGGAAATCTTGCCCAAAAATTTGAGGATATGAGCATGTACATGTAGTTCTTGAGATAAGAACCGAGCACTATGACTTTGTGACAGGATTTAAATACTTTGCCCTTGGCCAGAGTAGACTATGAATCAGGCTGTTGGAAAAACCTGGATTGGACCAGATTGGACCGGATTGGACGGGACGGGACCGGACCGGATCGGATCAATAACAAAATTCCCGCTCAAAGAAGACACATGAAATCCCTGGGTCACCAGTTAAGGTTACTTCCGACCTTCGCAGATGTCCTTCGGGAATAAAATTCGTACGCACGTTAGTTTCAATAAAATCCTAACAAACTATACATCAGAAGAAAGCTCAGTAAATGTCGTTTACGATAACAATATTGTTTAAGCGAGTTCTCCTTTTGGTAAGTGTCAGGGTAAGTGTCAGGATCCGAGCCAGTTGAGACGTAAAACCATCAAGGGTTCTTCTATTGAATTTATCGGGTATCGGATGCTGCAGTACAAGTAAAATCACTGCACAATGTTATTCACAAGGCATCAACCAACAAAAGCTTGTCAGGAAATTCTGAAATTTAAAATATTTTTCCCATGGCGTCCATTTACACAACACGTCTCGCATATTTTTGGTTACTCCAACCTTACATGCGGATATCTAGACAACCAATCAGAATATCGAAAATGGCCGAGACACTTTCGTTGATTGATGTCTTGTGAATAACACTGTGAAGTCATTTTGCTCGTGCTGCGGCATCTGATACCCGACATATTCAATAGAAGAACCCTCTGTGGTTTCACGTCTTACCGGCTCCTGACACTAAAAGGAAAACTCAGCTAAACTATATTTTTTATTGTAAACTACATTTATTAAGACCAAAAACAAAATAAGTATGCAAGGCTGGTCGCGCGGCTTTTTTCCCGAAGGACATCCGTGAAGGTCAGATAAGGTAAGGTAACTTTAACTGATAACCCAGGGATTTCATGTGTCTACTTTGGGCGGGAATTTTGTTATTGATCCGGTCCGAGATTTGTCGATCCGATCCGATCCGGTCCGGTCCAATACTGGTTTTGCCAACGGCCTATGAATCATATTAGTAAGTGTGATCTGTTTGATTTAGGAAGGTAAGTTATGGTAATAACTACACTGTATGCATCGTATCTGAGAAAACGTCATACAACATAAATAGCCCCTTGAGAGAACATGTGGTTACTAGTAAAACACTAAACCCAGGTTTACATTGGCATTGAGGGTCACATGCTGATCATTTCACTTCAACCAAGTTAAAGCAAGAACTGTCCTACTTTTGGGGGTACTAATTCCTAACAATGGCAGAACAAACGTTCACCGAAAGTTAATCCCTGTCAGGCAGGATTAGTACCTGGATGGGAGACCAAAGAGATATGATATGTTATTGCCTTTTGAGGACGCCATGTGTATCCTATTGCCTTTTCAATCAGAATACTCATATTTAATGGATTCCTCACCATTTATCACTTCAGGACATAATTCTAGAGTAATCATGATACAGCATCCATTCCCAGTTACATTCTTCCTCCCTCAATCCGTCAAAATGAAGAAAGGTGATGGTTGTTTATTTGGCTATTTTTCAATCAGTACGGTAATTTTCCGTCGCTTTTGAGAATTGCATGTCCATTTTTTGCACCCTATCTCCTTTATACTTAGTATATTAGTTTTCCATTTTACAACTCAAAAAGGCGTGTTTTGTTTGATTCTACTCCTGAGATCTCCCTGAAATAGTGAGAGTGCATCTTGAAAGACAGTCAAATTGAGAATATTCGTACACTTCATTGATTTTGTATATTTTTGGTGGTCCCGTAATTTAGCATGGTCTAGTAATTTGGCACTAAAGAAGGTGTACCATAAGACTGTTTCATTGCTGCCTCGCAAAGCCAATAAATATATGCACAAGCGTTATGCACTACTCAGTGAATTAACATAAAAATGTTTACAGGATCTGATGCATGGAGTGACAACCAGCTCCCTCAAATAACTTGGAAATGGCTGCGTCATTTTCTGAGTTATAAATGGGTCATCAAACTTACCAAGAGGCTCAACAATCTTGAATAATCTTTCCAGAATTATTAATGCCTTGGTGTACTGCCGTAACTACAAAAAAGAAATGTTAGACCTTCAATTTGTAGATACAGTACCCGCCTGTACAATAACTACAAAAAATACAATATGGACATACACTGCATGATTCCACTCACATGAAAGTAGATGACAGATTCATTGTACAAAAGATAAGATGTGTCAATGTCATCCAAGTCTTCTGCAGTTTCACCACTCTCTTTCTCGATCTAACAAAATGCAAGTTTGATTGACAATGAAACTCATTTTTAAAATCTGAGTGATTTTGTTCAGGCAACATCTTGTCCAATATACAAGGTGTCACCTCAGACAAGATACAAGAAGTCCAAATTCCACACCTGTTTTCTTATCCTCAACAGACTCTTGCCACATTCTTCACTTCCAGTGCAGTTAACAAGATAAAATTGTGCCACAGTCCTGTTGTGTTGTACCTTTGGGTCATTCTTTCTCAGTTCCAAGAGTTTGTTAAGTGACAACAGACATCTATAAAAATGATATTTTAGAATAAAATAGATGTTAATGCTGGTAAGCAAATACTGGGCAGCGCCTGGGAGGAGAGCGTGACTTCCCATCATGTGACTACCTTATTTGGCTATTTCATTCATCCCGCCATGTGAGCCTTCTCAGTTTGACATTTCCAAAGCTCAACTAGTTCTGTTTTTTCCGTTGAGCAATTTAATCCCTCCCTCCCGCCCTGTTTGCTTTCTGGTTCTCTTGTTTTTTTTTTTTTTTTTTTCTTATGAGCTTCTGTAACCTATTTAAGAGTTCTTAATAAAATATGGGCGGGGAATTGCTGCCTGCGGCACCCCTTCAGCCCTGTGCTAAAGCCCCGTTAGGGAGGGAGTATATTGTTACTCTGCTGGACTGGGTTAACTTGGCCCCAGGACATTATGCCAGCAACTATGCCCGCCTTGCAATACAGGCATGAGGCACCCCCTCGGCTAGTTGCCGAGGCCCCTCATCCGGTGGTCCATACCGGCGGTGGGTATTATCCGAGCCTTGCCAGTACATTCCCTGCCCCTCGTTTACGCCCAAGTTGTGTGTATTGTCTCTTATTGCGCACCAAAGCATTAATAATTGTTTACTTACAATAACTTTTTTACATCTTAAATAAAGTTTATCAGT
>NC_090884.1:22393034-22423034 GCF_036669925.1 Montipora capricornis | reverse complement strand
AATATATAAGCCATCGAAATCTTACGTTAAATTGTAATGACAAGGGCGGTTTGGAGCTGTGAGTAGGCGTGGGATTTGTCTCATATGGTTTAGGGGCCGACATATCCCTCCCTCAATGCCGTACCGGGAGGCGAGGTCGGTAGCAGAAAGCAGCGAAGGGCCAACTGCGTCCAAAAGCGATCGAACGGGCCGAAATCCCGGGATGACTCGTTTGGTACGACGCTCCAGCGCCACGTCTGGAGGTACTGCATATTTTTCTCGTCTCGTCTTCAAACATTCCGTCAGCGCATGCGTGCGTAAATGTTTAGCCTCTCCGATACTTACAATACTAGACAGATTTAGTTGGAACACTTAGCGAATGGTCAGAATCATCGTGTTACAAGATCGTAGCTTATACCCCATCCCCCTTCCCCGAATTCAATGTTGTGTGAGAATTTTTCGGGCGACTACTAGTAGTTGTGGAAATCAACATTGGAGGAAGGGGGAAACGGGGATGGATGTTCCAACAAATGTGACGAGTATTGTCTGAGTATTGGTGTGCGTTGGTATGAAGCCGTGCGATGCAATATACGCCCCCGTGCAATATTTCAACAGTTCCAAACTCGCGTGATAAGTACATTTTGTCCTCTGAACACTTTAATAGGCTCTATTCTTAGACGGACTGACATGATTATCAAGAGCAACGGTCAGCGTTGATTGACATATTTTATATACCAAGGAGTCAAAATAGCTATGCAAATATATTACGGCCCTTGAAGACGTTTCTTTCTGCGATAGGACTGACTAAATCAGTTGTAAGAACAGTTCATCGGCAATGGTTGGTGCTCTGCTTTTGAAAAACTCAGGCTGAAACCCTGAAAATATAAAGCTAATGAAAACGACACCTGTTATTAATTAATGAAAAACGACAAGTCTGTAATTTCCCTGTTAAAGTGCAAAACGACTCCATTGTTTGTCATACCCGACTTTTGACCACTGTTTACCCTCGTTAATTAGGTTAATTTATGTATGCACAATGGTGAAATAAATCAATGAATGCTTTCCAAATTCTGCCCCTCTAATACTTGTTATAAGGAAGAAATGTATAGGCTTGAAAATATGACAACGTAATTAGACTTTTGCAATCACTGGTCTGTGATGACATGGTTTCGAATCGTGAATCTCAACAGTTCACCATGGTGAACCGTCGGTGAGCTGAAAGATAAACAGTTCATTTCTTTAAACAAACGATTCACCATGGTGAACCGTGCCGCAATAGCAGGAAATGTTACGGAATTTTTTTGATTTCACATTTACAAACTAGTTTAGATTACAACCTCGGGATAGGATGGTTCTTATGCCCGGAAACTCTTTCCGCCTTACATATCGAGCTAAAGTATCTAGTGAATCGCACGGTGAATCGTTGACAATCACTTCTCAATTGTAATTTGATGGTCGTCTATCAACGCTGTTGAGGCTGAGTCGTGAAAATTTAAACTTGCCGATTTCATTATTTTATATTTTTGAGTAGCAATTCCTGGTTTCCTTAGTCTAAATAAAATCTTCAACCTACTGGTCAGTTTCGTGAAAAATGATACACTATTCTAAACCCAAGCGCTCTGATTTATATACTCTATGCTAGAGTAAACTGCTTGAAAACCATACCCTTCACAGCGGCACATATCTATATAGCCCATATATGGCAGTACCCCCTCCCCCCCCCCCCCGGGGTTCTTGGCCTATTTGAGGTTCTTAACCCACTCGAGATTCTTGGCCTACTCGGGGTTCTTGGCCTACTCGAGGTTCTTGGCCTACTCGAGGTTCTTGGCCTAATCGGGGTTCTTGGCCTACTTGAGGTTCTTGGCCTACTCGAGGTCTTTGGCCGACTCGAGGTTCTTGGCCTACGCGGGGTTCTTGTCTTACTAGAGATTCTTGGTCTTCTTTAGGTTCTTGGGCTACTTGAGGTTCTTGTGCTTCTTTAGGTTCTTGGCCTTATTAAAGTCCTTAACCTATACTTGAGATTCTTGATCTACTAGAGGTACTTTTACTATTTATTATCTATCTTTGAATCATTCATCTCTTGTTGGTAATAAAAATTTACTTTATCATGTCACAGTCAAGTGTTTAATCTCATCGTTTTTTCTTTAACACCTTTCACAAGTTTCATTATGTTAAAAACGTAAAAGTAAACTTATGAGGTCATCCCTGTCTGAGGTTATCCATCGAGTACGTTCCCTAATTACCACACATGTGATAAAAATTTACCTTCATCTACCTCCATCTACCTTCATCGGCCTTTATCTACCTTCGTTCACGTTCATCTACCTTCTTCTCGTGACCTTCATCTACCTTCATTTACCTTCATCTACCTTCATCTTCCTTCATCGGCCTTTATCTGCCTTCATTTACCTTCATCTGCCTTTATTCACGTTCATTTACCTTCATTAACATTCATTTACCATAATATACCTCAGCATTCACGTTCATTTACCTTCTGCTACCCACATTTCTTTTCATCCGCGTTCATTTATCGTCATTTACCTTTATTCACATTCATCTACAGTAGCTTAGTCTACCTTCAATCGCAATCATTTACTTTCATTCACCTTAATATATCTTCATTCACATTCATCTACCTTCATTTACCTTCATTTACCTTCATCTGCCTTTATTCACGTTCATTTACCTTTAACTACCGTCACTTACCTTCATATACCTTCATTCACGTTCATATACCTTAGCTTACCTTCATTAACATTCATTTACCTTAATATACCCTTATTCGCGTTCATTTACGTTCAGCTTCCCACATCTTCCTTCATCCGCGTTCAATTATCTTCATTTACCTTTATTCACGTTCATTTACCACCATATCCTACATCTACCTTCATCTATCTTGTTTTACCTTCATCCGACCTTCATTCACGTTCATTTACGTTATAATATACCTTCAGCTACCTCAATCTACCAGGGTGTCAAGTGACAAATGACACTCCGAGAAAATAGGAAAATAGGAAAGACAGTGGCCAAAAATAGGAAAAAATAGGAATTCTCATCCCAAAATAGGAAGAAAATAGGAAGCTTTCCTTGGATTCTACCCTCTTAAGGGGTCTCAATGGGGGAATAGCTTTCACGACTAAGGTTAGAAAATTTGGCTTTTCACGGCTAATGGTTATTTTTTTCCCGTCACGGTTAACTTACATGAAAAACAAAGAAACGTCCCTCGTTGAAAATAAAAGTCTATTTTTTGCTTTTTGTGGTTCTCTGTGTTAGTAGGGTGTTAGTACACATTGAAAAGAATAAGTCATTGGTCATCAGAATGCGACTTACATTTTTGTCAAGACCTCCAACTGGGGACAAGAGAGGATGACGTAAGAGAACGGATCCCCCATACACGGGCCAATGATAATTTTTTTTAATCTAATCTTAGTTACGCAGCTATTCTTAGAGAGGCACCTGATTGGCCAGTTGTAATGAGGTAATGAAATTTTAAATATGCGTGGCGAAACCAAACAGATTTTTAAACACTTTGATGGGCATGGGGGTCTGTTCTTTCACCTCATCTTTACTTGCTGGGGGTTATTTGGGACTTGCTTTGTCTTGTCAGACAAGCTTAGCGAGATGGAATGTCCACGAGAAGAGCAAAGGAGGTAAAACGGTGTCGAGTGCTCTGAAGTTTCTAAATACTTCAAAACACTTCCTATTCCACTTAAAAAAGTACAAAAAATCACGCTAAATGCTTTTAATTTTTTTCACGGCTAACGGTTATTAGTATTTTTTTGTCATTTTCACGCCTAACGGTTAACTTTTCTTGACGTGTCACGGCTAACGGTTAACCCCATTAAGACCCTCTCCTAACAAAGCCAACAACAGCTTCATTCCACAAACCAATGCCTTATTCCATATCTAACACTTACAGACAAGATGACATGCATCCTTCATAGAAACAAGTGTTAAAATTGTTACAAGTAAAACTTGGTGCACAACGGAGGTTGCACCAACATGGCGGCTCCATACAAACCTACGCAAAGTGAGACTCACGCCTAAGGCGTGAGAGTTGGCAGGTATACGATAGACTATACTCTAAATCTCTGTCGTACGTTCATGGGACTTTTTGTAATTTTTCATAACTTTTGCGCACACAAGGTGAAAAATGACGAAACAGAGAAAATGAGTCTTGGTACACAATATGATCGTAGGATGTCCTTATTAGGAGACCATTGGTCCATCACAGGCTCAAAAAGGCCCCTGGAATCCCTTTTGTTTTGCTTCAGCCTTTATCAATACAACGCTAATAATTAGTCACGAAGATGGGGTAGTTATTTAAATGTTAATCGGAAAGACGATATTTTCCTGAGGCCATTGTCTCACTTATAACACCTGCTAGTGTCAATTTTAATCTTAAATATTTTGAACTGATGAAACTATAATATCATCTCCAGACAATCTCATTTGACTTTAGAAAAACTTCCAAACCGCAACTAACACCGTCAGCTACATTTCATCAGGTAACAACGAACGATTTTTTGCTCGCGCTGGTGATGCGATTTTTGTCGCGTCGCGTTGCGATGAAAATCGCATATGCAAGTGTAGCCACCCTTGAACTGGCGATGCGACAGCTGAAACAATCGCAGAAAAAAAATCGCGAGAAATTCAACTCATTCAATTTCCCGCGGCTTTAGCTTTAGCGGCGGTTTCTAGCTGATACGCTTTTTAAAACATATTCCTACAAAATCGTATTTTATTTTTGATACGGGTTCGAAAATTGTTGTGTATATGTCATTTCAACTATATATGCTTTTTTGCACTCTGTTATAGAGATGTATCGGTGCAGTGGAATTTCAAGATGTGAAGTTTGTGACGGTGTTTTAATTATATTTTAACTTTCGACAGTAACGATACCCCGTAGTAAGAAAAACATCTATATATGTATATAAAAAATGAAGACTTTTCATTTTTAAGATTCTCGAACTTGTAAAGTACACCTGCTTTACCGATGACGTTTGCGGCTATCAAGATTAAGCTTGATATTAAAAAAACCAACATTATAAATCACGCTCTTGAATCTCAGTTCTTTGGGGGCCAGATGCCTGTAATACATCTCGAAGTTGCTTAGGTCAAGTTAAGTCTGTTCAAATAAAAGTTCTACACGGCCAACGTTTGCAAAAACGTAATCCTTCCTTGTACTTGTACATGTTCATTGCCGTGACTTTAACATCGTCAGATCTCACGGCCTGCTCCCGTCTGACCTTGTAGCTCAGTCGGTAGAGCAGCGGTGATCTCTGTCCTTGTGTGGGCCCATTTCCATCAGTAGTGCTAACGCTCACATGGTTCATATGGGGTAGATACTTAGCACTTAGAGTACACTCTAATCAGTTAAGTCCGGACTAAAACCTTAGCTGGGCTTGTAAATAAAATGTTCGAATCGAGATCAATCTAAATCAACCCCAATCATTGTCACATCATTTGGGACACAAGTGATGTACTCTGCTCTCCCCCAATGCTGGTTTGCGAAATGACTCCTCTAAATAGGCGAATTCGACATTGGGGAGGAAGGATTGGACCTAGAAGTCTGAATATTAGTGCCGTACATGGTGTCCCAACTTAACTTTTGGCCACGATTGTAGCTTTGATTCTCCACAAATTGTCGCTTTTCACACGTTGATGAACTATAATCCGACGGCTGCAAACCATGCAACCGTGTTTTCATTTTCTTAGCCTAAGATAATTTTTTGGTTAACAGGAATGGCTGGAATGGAGAAAAAGTTCAACGTCTCTTTTCGTGAGATCAAATCTAAGATGGACACCGTTAACTTCGAGGAATCACTGGACGCATATTCCGCTTTTCGCAAAGCTTCCGAGGACTCGACAATTCCTGATCAGCCAATGTGGGGGCTTTTGGTGTGGCAAGTAGTCGGTATTTTCTTACTGGGATTCGTGATTGTCTGTAAGTGTAAATTCGACTTTTTTTTAGACTTTTATTTTGTTTATTTATTTCTCTATTTATTTATTAACCTTACGGTCTACACTATATTTAATGGCGACCAAACGCATGTCCAATGTAAAGACTTCCCAAACAAAAATAGGAAAACGCATTACAAATATAATACATGATTGGCAATAAAGCTAATTTTCAATACTTCAAAAACTTGAAGACAACACGCAGGGTTAAAAGAGCGTCATTTTGAGAAAAGCTCTGACCAGGGTGGGAATTGAACGAGCGACCTTTGGGTTAGATCACGGCCTGCTCCTGTCTAACCTTGTAGCTCAGTCGGTAGAGCAGCGGTTATGTAACCCGTGGGTTCAATTCCCACCCTGGTCAGAGTTTTTCTCTGTCCTTGTGTGGGCCCATTTCCATTTGTAGGGCTAACGCTCACATGGTTCATATGGGGTACAAAACTAGCACTTCTCATTACACTCTAATCAGTTAAGTCTGTTGAAATATAAAGTGCTACACGGCCAACGTTTGTAAAAACATAACCCTTCCCGGAGGATTAGTTTGGATCATGGCCGCTATTTCTTTGTTTTGGAACACCAACATGGCCGCCGTGACGTCATGTGAAGGCGCTCTATACACAGTCATTTCATTGAAGATCTGGTTCTCAACAGCCTAGGCAAAGACTAGAAAATAAACTGGCCGATTGTGCATGTATTGCTGCAAGTTGCACACTGAGTAGGCGGCTTGATATGATACACAAAAATTTAGTTTTATCAATCGAGTTTTGACCAATTTTATAAAGGTAACCAGCGTAAGAAAGAATAATTTTCTGAGCTTGCGTATCAAGAGATAGCCCCTTGTTAGAGGAGCAGAGCTTGATTCTTTGTGGGGCTACGAATTTTGATCGAAGAAAGGAGAAGTCGAGGGTTGTAAGTGGTCAGGAAACGAGAACAAGGGCCGTTGTATGAGAAGGGAAAAACAAAAAGTAAAAAGTGATTTTTTTTGTTCTAGGCGCCGTGTCCTGTTACTGTTGCGAAAGGTACTCAGTCCGGATTCCAAAGGTCAAAAAACAACTTATGACTTCTGAGGAAGACCCTGAAGATGCATGTGTTGCGCTTACACGAAAAGACAGCGGTGACTGGGAGAAGATTGCCTCACCAGAAACGGACTGTTAGTTGTTTATGGGCCGGCACTACCGCGCGTGCTGTGAAACAACTTTTTTAGGGCACGGAGCTCCCGGTTTTGTGGTCAGGCCTCATTTCATTCATTCATGTGCTGGGTGAGATTGCTAATGGACTGATGATGGCTGCCAGTGGCGCCTGTATATGCTAATGTCCAATCTCACCCATTATTGAAATATACTCTCAGGCAGTCGTGAGAAGTGTACAATTCAATACTAATGAGAATAAATGAATACTAATTAGACCAAACTATAATACTATACTAATGCTATACTGCATTTAAAACACTCAATACTAGAAAATTCAATCGCTACACAATGCCAAAAAGGCACCTATTTATGAAGCAGCGCTTAAAGCGTTCAGATCTGACTTGTGGTAAAATAAAGTTATGACCTCTCTCCCAGAAGTGCGCGTGTTTTCTTTGGGTGAAGTAGATCGTTTGGGCAATGATTTTGGGCTGTAACCTTGCTCCATAATTTGGTATCCTTAGTTCTGATATAGATGATAGATGATCGCTTATTTGTATAACCATATTTGACTGCGCGCTTAATTAACTTATCTATCTGGGAAAGGTATTTCCCGTCATAGGCACAGACCCAGACCTCAATGGCATACATAAACAGAGACATAACAAGGCTATCAAATAGTAAAGTTAATACTTGTGATGAATATAGAGGTAGCCGTAGTTATCATTTGATCAAAGTGGGTATCCCAGTTAGATGGATGCTCATTAAATGTCACCCCCAATAGTTTAAGTTCGTTCTTTCTTTTGATATCTGGCAAAGGTTCTCTGAGGGGCTTTTTGGTCTTCCCTCTAAGATTAATCTCTCAGGTCTTGTTAAGATTTAACGTCATTTGATTCTCTGTAGCCCAGCGTTGGATGTTTTTAACCTCTGCTTGCGATTGATCAACTGCGCCAGATATAACAGGGACACTAAGGGTAATATCATCAGCGTACTTCACAAGAAGATTACTGGTTGGATTTGCAGCTGTGATACCTTTTACCATTATAGAGAATATAACAGGACCTAAGACAATTCCTTGTGGTACCCCTCCATTAATATCAACATACTTTTTGGTTACTCCGTCAACGACTACCCTTTGCTTTCGGTCACTTATAAGGAAGCTTATTATCCAATTGGTGATGTAAGGATTAAAATCATAAAACTTAAGCTTATCACACACTATTTTATGTGAGACCGAATAAAACGCTTTACTGACAGAAGTCAAAAGAAAGAATCTTGACAAAGTCGGTGCCTTTGTCAAACCAGTTTAGCCAGTAATGTTGACATTTAATAAGGGCCATGGTGGTATTTTGTCCTTCTTTGTAAGCAAACTGGTCAGATTTAATTTTTTACTTCAGTGCAGGAGATAACTATTGCTTGCAGACAATCCGTTCAAATCCTCATAATGATATTGGTAAGTGATATGGGCCTTAACTGGTTACATAGATCACTTGCTTGTAAAGCGCATTTGAATATGTCAATAGAAAATGCGCTATATAAATTCATCACCATTACCATTACATTTTTTTTTATTTTTAGATCGCCAAAACACATGTTCCCTTCTGTGGTTAATTAGCTTGCTTCAGCACTTAGTTGTTGTCGATAGGCAACACTGAAAAAAGGTGGCAAATTATGGGAATTTATCAGAAAATCCAAGCATATATCTATTACCCTCCACGCGATGTCAATCCTCAAGTAAAAAACACGAAATGAAGAACGGGGTAATTATGGTAATTAAGAAGGAAAGTCAACATATGTTATACCCTCCACGCGATGTAATCTCCAATGATGCAACATATACTCTGAAAAAGGGAGTCCTTTATGGAAAATTAGCAGAAAATTCATGTTGTTCAGTGTGTTGTTCTATTGTGAATCGGCTTCGCGTGAAGGGTATGAAATATATGTTGAATTTCCTTTTAAATTCCCATAATTAACCCCTTTTTTCATTTTGTGTTTTTTAGTTGAGGATTGGATTGGGTTCAGGCTTTTTTTCTTTAATAAATAAAGCAAATAAAAAAGGAATGCAAATTATTTTCTTAAAATGTTGTCTTTTTTTATTGGTGAACAACTTTCAATGGACATATATCACGAATCACGAGTTATTCAAAGTAAGACAAACAGACAAGTCAGTTCTGAAATAATCTCTGTCAACTGCAATGGATAATATTTTAAAAAATTATATGTAAATGTTATAGGAATTATGGTCGTAGAGAAAATATTTTGTAACCAATTTTCGATCCAGTCCGCTTATTTAACGATAATATTGTTCTACTAGCGCTCACTGGATACGAGATCGTGCGGTGAGTTGGCCATAGCCACTCTCATATCAAACACGTGCGAATGGAATAACTGTTTTAATCAACTTCATTTAACTCGTAACGGTCTCAATTTGACAAAACGACCAGAAGTTGTTTTAAATTTCACAAAACGACAGGTACAATCAGTTTTCATATAAGGTGATACGGTAGAACCGAGATCAGAACGCTGGAGATAGACTTCTCGTTTCTTTAAGACGCGAATCGCACCTCGCGCGTTCACTCTTTTCCAGATCTTTCGCTTGATGAGACGAATTCGACCAACTCTCAAATACGGCTGTTTTGCAATCTAATAAATATGCTATAAACCTCACAGTAACATTTATAACAACCACTTGAATGTACATAACAAAGCATTGGTGTCTGGTAAATAGGGACAACCTCGTTCCCAGGGTCCTCTCTCTTCCTCCCTCGGGAGGAAGAGGAAGCGCAGGCTTCCCAGGCTCAGTTTCTGTGGCAAAGAGACATGTCAATGGTAATAATAATCACGGTAAAAATACATTCAGCAAGGCTGCTTTTTAAAATACAAAAGAAAACTACTGAAATTACCTAACACCAGCTGACTACATAAAGAAGAAGATATTACATAAAATCATTCTGACGTAACGCAGCTCTCAAGTAGTGCAAGGAAGAAGGGTGAGGGATAAAGTAGTTATTATTGCTTGCACTCCCGAGGCCGTAACTAGTTGTTAGTCAACACTTAATAAACATGTCACCCAGGTATTCAGGACATAAACCCTGATGCACTCGAAACATCATGGAGTCGATTTACTTCAAGCGTCTAGTTTGAAGGTCATCCCGGTGAAGTTGCTGACGGAGGTCATGTTTATAAATATCTCATGAATTTACTAATAAATGTCCACAAACCTTGATACGTCCCCCACGGGGTATATCAGCGAGTCAAGGCTCAGGATATGCGATCTCAGCATGTTTTACAAAATACATAGAGGTCAAGTTAACATCTCCCTTCCCTACGACCTCTGCGTATGGCCGTAAACGTACAAGGCCGAGTCATGACTTTGAGGTCAGGCTCCCATCCTCTTCAGTCGACGCTTACAAACACTCTTTCTGTGTAAGATCAATCCCTGTATGGAACGCGTTATCAGCTGATGTTGTTAGATCGGTATCTTATTTAGAATTTATCCAAAGAGTGGCCACTACTTTAATTAATTACTTCGTTTATTCTCATACTATGTAATCTGCAATTTTATACCATGTAATTTTAATTATCATTAATTCATACCATGTAAATGTAATTGTAATGCCATACCATGCAAATTGAGCGACTGCTGGCCGCTCAATTGCCGGGTTAGCATTAATAAGCGCTGGTGGCAATTGCCTTGATTAAAGTTAAGTTAGAGTTGAAAGGCAAGATAACATCGGCATAAATCGCTTCGTGATGGACGTTTATTGGTAAATAAAATTGAAGAGATACATTGCAGCACGAGCCTGGACGTCCTGTGGAGTCGAAC
The DNA here is from genome assembly GCF_036669925.1 of Montipora capricornis. Lineage (NCBI taxonomy): Eukaryota > Metazoa > Cnidaria > Anthozoa > Scleractinia > Acroporidae > Montipora > Montipora capricornis. The sequence goes on along the minus strand of NC_090884.1, from coordinate 22,412,144 downwards.
GAGGCTCGTGATTTCTAGCCACCCTTGAGCCGCAAATCAAATTGGTCATCAGTAGAGCATTTGGTTGCCCTTGTCAACAGAAATGGCGGACGGTGCATTGAAGCATCCGTAGGAAAATAGGTTTCTGTATCAGTTGATACTTTCATTCTAATTCGTAGTTGAACCATTTGAAACTGGCTTATGACAAGGAAGCCTCTTTCACTCGGGATGAAAAATAAGAGACGATCTACTTCTGTCCGTGACTGATATCATTGCACGCGTCTCCAAACCTTATCATGAAATCCGACCAGACGGCTGTGACTAAGTTACTACAACAATGGGACCACGGGTCGAAAAATGTTCGAGCAAAGATTCTTCAGGATTTTATCGCTTCAAATCAGGGTAAAACTGGGCCAGAATTGGAGCTTGAATTTGCTCATGCAGCTAGTTTGTTTCTAACAAGGCTCACTGCTTGGTTACGACTCACGTATCCTTTTGAATAGATTTTTACTTAAGAGGTATAAGGCCAATAGACAGTTGTCTCAGTTTTCTGTATAAGTAAAAGGATGGAGTTGACCATATTTTGATACAAACCTCACTGCTTTTCTTATATAAATAGAAACTCGTTAGCATTACAACAACATGAGTTACATAAGAAGAGAAGTGAGGTTTGTATCAAAACAAGGTAAACTCCAGCCTCGCTTTTATTCAAAGGCCTGGGTAATGAGCACAGAACTGTAGACCATTAAGAGCATTAACGTAATGGTAAAAACCCAAACAGGAGTTCTTATGTCCAATACAAGGTTTTTAAAAGGTAGGACTTTCTAGTATTCTCTGGAAAGATTGATAACCCAAAGGTGCTGTCTCAAAAGCTTCTATAGGTGGTTTGCAACCAGTCTCTAGAGATACAGATAACAATGGTGCAATGTACAATTGCTGGTGGACGAACAAAAGGAGCTAACGAGAGATCTTTTGTTTTCGTCCACCAACATGGCTGCGATGACGTAACGTGAAAACAACCCATAACCTATGTAGGATGTTAAAGCCCCCAGACCCCCCTAGGGGCTCAGGCCATTTGGGCCTTCCTTTACATGGCCTTTGACCATGCATTTACATGTTACAGGTGAAATCTCGAGTGTTACACCTGCTTCAAACCTTAATGACAGCCCTGATAAGCATCATCATCATTATTATGGGATATGTAAAACAAACTTGCAATTAATTAACCTGCTCCTCAAAGACTTATTGGGTCAGTGGTAGTAGAGAGGTGTGCATTCCAACTGAAGGATCATGCACGGGTCATGTCCTGTTTCTGAGGCAGGATTTCTTTCAACTCCAACTTTGCTTTCTTAACTGCAAATTTATGAATTTTTGCTCACAAATCATTTCAAAATATGGGGTTGTTTTCTCCACAGTAAGTTTCTGAGTTGCTTGTCATAGTTACTATTATTTTCCTAGGAACAATCACAAAGCAGTCAGACCCTCACACCAAGGCTTATGTTCCTTATTTGTGAGCAGACAATGTGTACTGGGTTCATGCTCCCCCAGAAAACTCTTAAAATTAGACCCTTAGAAATGCATTTTTCCTGCACTCTGATGAATTTCAGAAAATACCTTCCAAACAGGGCAAAAAGATAAACTTTACAATGAATAAAGATATTTACTAATCATGCATCACAGAACCGTGAGATATGGCCAGCAGAATCCCATTAATATCAATTATGATGCATTCACTCTCTTTTAAATTGATAATGATTTTGTTGCTGAAAATGGCATTGGAATCCAACAACGATCGATCGGGGGTTGTCTCCAAAGGGGTTTTTTTTTTTACGGAAAATCTTTTGATTTTTACCAAAAACATGTTTTAGAATCAGGAACAGAGACAACACAAGGCAACAATTATATTTTCTTTAGAAGGTAAATGTTTTTAAATAAATTTCAATTTGTTTTGCGCCATGAATATTCATTCTGCAGCAATCATCACCCGTAACATTGACTGGGCTCAGTCGTAACAGTTGTCACAGGTTACAGCCCCTAATGACTGCCCTGGTTATTATAATATATATGATGCTGCTGATATTATTATTATTATGTGTCCCAAATCACAGCAATATCATGCTGGAAGTTCTGCCACAAGCTGCAACAAGCAGCCTCAGCAATCCAAAACTTGTCTCAGGATCCGGGCTGAGCCCAACAGCACGGTCTTCTGCATTGTGTGGATCTGAAGCCCAACATGGATATCCTCTAGGTATTTATAATTAGTCCCTCTGTGCTTTTCTTCAGGTGACACTTCTCGGGTTATTCCCAGCTATTTTCACTTGCTACTCCTTCCATATCTCTTAAGAATTGCCTTTGTAGCCGTTTCACATATCCTTTCCTCTGTTTTTCTTTTCCTGAACTCTTTGCTTGTTTCCTGGGGGCTGTGGAGGTTTCCCCTTGCTGCTATGAGCAGCACCTCATTGCTTTGAGCAATGTAACTGGAGAGACCAATTACAGCTTGGTCCACACAGTCTCTATCGAGATTAGGCAAGATAGATTCTTGCTACACTGTCTCTGGTGTGCAGTGCCCCATACATGGTAAGGTACTTCCTGGTTTTTCTGTCTAGTACTCTTAGCTCGTCTCTGGTCCAGTTAACGAAGCTCGCAGAGTAACATAGCACAGACACAGTCCATGTATTTATACCACAGATTATATTTCCTCCGTCAATCTTGAACCGCAGCAGTTTCCTTGCGCTCCAGAAGTATTCTTTGGTTAATTTCATCTTCATATCTTTACACTGTACCTCATCCAATTCCAGCTCACCAAGATACTTGTAGCTGTCTCCCTTTTCTAGGTTCTTGATCTCTCTGCCATCTGGCAACTGGATTCCTTCTGTGGCTATGACTTTGCCCTTTCTGATTGCAAGCTTGGCACATTTGGTAACACCAAAATCCATCCCTATATCTGCGCTGAAGATACACACGGTATCAACCAAGGACTCTAGCCCTTTCTCTGACCTTGCATATAACTTCAGGTCATCCATGTATAGAAGGTGATTCATGTTTACACCATTCAGATTGTATGCGTACTTGGTCTTCTGTAGTATCCTAGTCAGCGGGATCAGGGTGACAACAAATAGCAAAGGGAATAGAGCATCTCCCTGAAAGATGCCCCTGTTGATATTTACTTCCCCAATTTGTGTTGATCCAAAGGTACAGGTAGTACAAAAGTACAGGTCAGTCTTCCAAGCTTCCATACAGTTAGTGAGCAGTCTCTTTTATAATGTTTGGAGCAATTTCGAACAAATCCAGGCAGTCTTTTATCCATGAGTGGGGCAGCATGTCGTCCAGGCCGTGAACAAGTTTTTATTTCCTGCTCGAGCATTTCACATGACCATTTTGTCAATGAATAGGAGATCGTGTGTGCCTCGGGACTGCTACTTTGCACCCTTCTGTTCATCCAGCAAGAGGTCGCTGGCACCATTGCCTAAGGTCGGGTCCTTGACAAAGAGTAGCATTCTTCCCTTGGTTCTTCCACTGCCGGACCTTGCCTGTCACTCAACACGCATTATTATTATTATTATTATTATTATTATTATTATTATTATCGGTGCCTTGTGGCATGCAGGAGCATGGTGACTAAAAAAGGATGAGATCACCAACTGCTATCCGCTGGCACAGGAAATCAGGAAGATGCATCAGGTGTCGACAAAGATTGCCAATGGTGGTTGGTTGTTTGGGTATGGTGTGTGGTCGTTTGGAAGATTTTTTGAAAGATTTTGGGATTCCAGATCTGCTAGGAGGTATGCATGTCTCTGCAGTGATTGGGACCACCTAATCCTCCTAAAGATGCTTTTAATAGTTTCTAAGCCCCAGGTCAAGAGCCAAGGCTAAGCAGTGTTTATGTCTGCAGAGTTTGTCATGAATACCATCTTCTTGCAGGTTGTTATTATTATTATTATTATTATTATTATTATTATTATTATTATTATTATTATTATTATTATTATTATTATATTCATTGGCAGTAGTAGTAGTAGTAGTAGACTATTTCAAATAATTATTATTATTATTAGGATCTGACTACTTAACTTCGACTGAGGTCGGCCTCTTGCCTTGCCTTATCTTGTCTTGTCTAACATGATAATGAAAGATTTCTTGACCCAATAAAGGTATATGCTTGGGACATGCGTCCAGTTACAGCTACAAGCCATTACAATATTTGTTGGGTCATCAAGTGGGTAAGAGTTCTTTCACTAATTAAAGTCAAATAATATTGAGCCAACAAAATTATTTTCAATTAATAAATTCTTATGGGATTTTTTTCTTTGCAGTCATAAATTTCTAGCAGAGTTTTTAGAAGTGGGTGGTGTTTTAACTGTGCTCGAAATACTTGGTCTTAAACAAGCCAAAGAGGTAAAAAATTAATGTGTTTATTCAGCTTATAACTTCCACGCTAGGTGCATGTTGATTGCAAAAAGTGAACTGCAACTTAATGCCAAGGATCTATTTTTTATTGGTGGCTTGCTGCAAGTGGACAAAGGCAATGTTTGGCAATGCTATTAATATTTGAAACAGCTGGATTTTCATAGAAATTAAATCATATTTTCATTTCATTGCTTAATGTGTGTCATAATCGAGATTTGGATCTAAGGAATTAGGATTTCTCTTTTGCTGACAGTTTAGAATTTATGACTCAGTGTACAAGTAATTTGTTTTCCAGCTTTGATGTTTTAGCTAAAAAATCCCTTTACCCTTGATGATTCTTTTGTTTCAACATCAATGTTTTAGAGGCTCTCAAAAAGTTGAAAACCTAGTTGTAATTTGATCTGTGACCACGCAAGGAAGAGGAATGACATATCAAGCTGCTTTGCATTGGGATAGTTCTTTGAAATCGGGGATGCAAAGTAATCTGTGTATTGTCAACCCAGTATCGAACCTCCACCTCATGACTGGCTATCATGTCTCCACTTGAACTGAGCAAATAATTATTGAACAATTTAGATGTCTAAAGCTTGTGTTATGCTCAAGCATACATTGTGACTGTCCTCACATTAGTGCACAAGCATCCTTATGTTTATAATGCTTGTAATTTGCTGTTGAGGACCTGAGGATTAATTGACCACTTTTGAATTCACTTCAACTACTTTAAAAAGCAAGTCTTTATTGTACAGTCTTTGTTACGAAAATCAGTTTCCATTCACATACAAAGTAGAACTAATTACTATCACAAACGAATTGCAATAATGGACTCACTTTGAAACCAATGTCGATTAGTCAACTCAGAAATGCCACCTTAAAGCAACCATATTTGACTCATTATCTTGTTTGTCTGTAAGAGAAAATCTTATTCCTCACTTAATGACTGTTTATGCAGGAAGACAAAGCTCAAGCATTAAAGCTGCTGATGTGTGTTTCAAATTCAGGACGAAGATACAAAGAATTGATTTGTGAAAGTTTTGGTGGGTGTAAGGCTTGTAATACGTGTGTCCTCTGCCTCTGTGATGGAGCTTTTGTTACCCGACAGATTAGGTCATAAGGTGTACTCCTGTTAGGGGCTCTAGTTTTTTTCTATGCGTGTGTCATAAAATACAATAATGTTATTAATTAATTCATCATTCTAAAATAATCTTCATTTTAAGCGCAAATAGAAAGGTTATTTTTCATAAAAAATACTTGGGCAAACGAAATCACGTCATGCTACGACAGCCTCCAAGGGAACCAAAATGAATGGGAGAAGAATGCTTTGTATTTTTGTTAAGTTTTGAAAGTATTATTGAGTAATTTTTCATACTATGCATTCATTAAAAACTGTTGTCAGTCTCCGCCTTTGGATTTGGGCCGGTTTCCTGGAAGGTGTAATAACTCTATTCCAGGGATAAATGTGCCTTATTCCAGGCACATTTATCTCTGGAATAAAGGAACCGTATTACACCTTTCAGGAAACGGCCCTGATCTTTTGGTCAACACCCTCAATTTTCTTTATTCTTGCGCCGCGTGTATGTAGTTCTTCTAGAAAGTTTTGTTGTTTGATAGGTATCAGAGCTGTAGCAGAATGCTTGGCAAAGTCAAATTCTGAAGAAACTCAAGATTGTGCAAGAAATTTGCTTCAACAGCTTTCAAGTGTGAGTTATGGCTTCCTATTATTGCACACAATTTTTAAAGAAATAAGAATGGTACATGTATCATTAATTTAGTATAGGACATTGCACAATCCTGTTCAATTTGGAATCTATACTGTTGAAAACAGTAGATGATGGTGATGTTTTGAAAGGTCTCAGAATTTAACCTTCTTGGGAATCTACAGAGCACAATAATTAGGATAATATTGTATTTTCATTCAGAATTGAGTAATGTCACATTGCAATAAGGACTACTGCAATTACAGCCAATTATCAGAGACGGCGAAATGCGCCGATCAACTCGAAACTTCAACATCCCCCCCACCCCTTTCCCGGGCAAAGCCCGGGCATTTGAACTTTTGAAGATTGGATCGTTCAAATTCGCGCCCCCACAGGCCAAAATGGTGTTGAAATGCCCTACCCTATCATCGCATTTGTCTGTCGTACCCCACTAAAGAACAATCATCGTCGGCTCCTGCCGTCTTTAATAAAGACCTTTTGAAGACCTGTTTAGTAAGCCAATCGCTCACAAATGCTACATCTCTTCCTTTAAACTCTTCCATGTCGTCCAAACACGTGTTTTATAGATGTTAGCGACTTCGGCGCCCGAAAAAAAATTAATTTGAAACCTAATACTTCCGGTTCAATTTTTCCCACCCCACGCTGGATAAGGTCAAATTCCCCACTCCCTGGGTACACAGGATAGTCAAATGCCCGTGGTTTGCCCGGGGGGGATGTTGAAGTTTCGATTTGATCGGCGCATAAAGGGGGAACACCGCTCCACTTTCAGCGTGACAGACGACTTCCTAGCGTGACAAAAGTCTTGCAGACCACACGAGATCGGACAGGTTGTAAGCGGGTAAAAACCATTTTTGGCATTATATTAAAAAGCCTAGCTCTCCACCTCACTACGAGCAACCTCCGGCCAGCATCGTGCTAAAATGGAAAGAGCGTAGGTAGTAAAAACTAGCTCTAACCTCCTTATCTCTTCAGCACTCGTACCTGACTCCGTGCTGGATCGGACATGAATTCTGATGAATAGAGGCAGATAAAGAGCATATATGATGTACCATTGACACAAAAACAAAGCTTGGGGAAGTCGCTGCGAGACTTAACCGCCACCGATACGTGCAGAGCATGTATCCCCCAAGCGAAAAAAAACTAAGTTGCGAAAGAGAGACGGTTATTGGGAAACGCTGGTCATACGCGGTGCAGCGGAAAGTGAAACATTACCGTAGGTGTACGGATGTACAGCTGGTAGCAATCCGATGACCAACGCTGCCAACGGTGTAAAACGTTAACCAAATCTGCAGAATCTGGCAAGCTCGTGGCAGCCGCGATAGAAGCCGCACCGATGCAAAAACTGTGCCCTTTGAAGGACTTGTAGGGGAGGCTGGCTCCGCGTGCCGCTTCCTTGAGTAGGTTAACGACGATTGCTCTCTTAAGTAAACGACCGGCGTCACAGCGGATTTCAACCCCCCCCCCCCTCCCTCCCCCGGTCCAGATCCGCTAGCGGACCCCCCTGAAAATAAGCGTTCTTTTGATTAAGGTAATAAAATTCCTTGTAAATTGTTTTTAGATGTAAAAAACTTTTACTGAAACTCAAGTTTAAATTTTGCTTTTTCTCCTCATTGAAAATTAATACGACAATCATGACCGGAAAAGTTTGGTAATAAAAAAAGGAAAAATTTTCTGATGCCTTGTAATCAAGTAAACTTCTATCAATGAGTTTTCCAACCAAGTGGTGTCACTTCAAAAAGTGGCAGCTCCTTTGTGAAAGCGCCGCCCATTCAAACTATGAAATGGTTACCATATTTTCTTATCAATGGACTGCTCCGCGTCCGCTCCTTCGGGGCGCGGAGCTCCGCTACCAAAACGTCTTCATGCAGACCGCCTTGCGCACATGATAAATGTACACTGTGATCCATCTGAGTGTTTGCCCTAGTCCTGATGGAAAAGAGCACTTCTGATTAAATCACCATTGATGACCAACAAGCCAAATGGGAACGGGCTGTGAATAGTGGATCTTGTTTCGCGGTAATAACAGGTGAAAAGGCCTAAAACCAGAAGGTCTTTGCTGCCCTCCGTGGGCTCATGGCATTTTGATTATTTTGCGAAACGAAAGGAAACGAAACGAAAAAATAAGACGGAGGAAATTTTGGTATTTTGCGAAACAAGGTTTCATAGCGTCACCATTATTGCAAGTCAATATATTTTTTCACTCGACCCAGTGAACTTGGTCTGTTTTACTCATCGGAACACGTTTCGATAGCTAATCACACAAAGCCATTGGAAATGTTTTCAGGGAAAGGCAAGGTAGTTTCTGGAACAAATAAACCTGACAGTTTTGGCAGGCTCTTTATACAATCGGAACTTCGTTCAGGCTGTAAAAGGTGACTGCATTCAGTGTGAAAGGACCAGAATGATTCGGTATAATCGTCTTCTCTTGTTACCGACTTATGGGAACAAATGGAAGCCAACAGGAACGACTGCTAATCAATACAGGATTTATTGGAATAGCTTTTCTTTTTAGTCAAAGGATGATAGGAACTGTAAGTTCTTAATCAAAGGGCACGGTTCAGTTTGGACCAACCGTTATCGTTTATTGTAAAAGCAAACAGAGAAGAAACAAGACCTAAAGAATAAGGGCCTCTTGTTTCTAAGGTACATACTAACTCCACAATACCTACAAAAAGATATCAATTAATTGCTACTAATTTGGGGCCATAGTTATGGCTCCAATTGCTTTTGGGAAACATACATGTTGATGACAAGCTTTTATCGGCAGGGTAACCCAAAGTATGAGGTCCAAGTGTATAAAGCGCTTATTGCTCTTTTAAAGTGTGTCTCTCCAAAAGCCCAGCAGATGGCTGCTCAGACCCTGAGAATTGTTCAGGTAAGTTTGAAATTCCTTGATGTCTTCTTTGCCATGTCTCAAGCAAATAGGAGAATTGGTTAGCTACTTCCCTTTGGTCGAGTCGTTCTCGACTTCTTACAATTTACACATGTTCCTTAGAAGATTAAACAAATTGGTTGTAGACAAAGTCTACCTCATTGGACACGTTCACGTCCTGCATGTTCGAGCCTGGTCTTACTTGTTAGACACACAAATTGATATTGTACTGCTAAAGATACTTCATTATATTAATTAACCCCCATTGACTCCTGGACCACCCTCCATTGACGAGTAAAATCGTCTGGCGTTAGACATAATAAAATCTATTAAATCTCACTCCTACGAGTCAACTGTTTAAATTATTGTGTGACCCTACAGATTCCCTTTACCAGTTCGAATATATTTGTAAATACAATTCCACGCAATTTTGTAAATAGTACCTTTATTTTATCTTCTCCAATTTCCGAGGAAATGTATGATTTTATCTTGTATTTTCTCTTAGAGCAATTTAGTTAGTAAACCTTAAACATTTTCAACTAAGGGCGAGTAGATCTTTCTCAACACCGTCTACTGTTCATATGTAAATAAACAGAAAAAAAAAATCTCTGACAGTGGTTGGCCAGGCTGGATGAGTTTTTTAAACCACGAAAACACATTCAGACCTTTTTCTTCACTTTTGCTGTTTATCTATATTTGCTTCTGAGTCATGGAAATAACAAAACATACGCAGACAGAAGTCAGGCTTTTAGAAATCGCTTGCACCTTCACTTTATAAGTAAGACTCACGCCTTGTTCATCAACAGCCCATAGTTGGAACAGCTAACCCTACCATAGTGGAGCCAGTGTTATTGCTTCTAAGATCTCTTCACCTTGAAGTGCAGTATGAAGCGTGTGAACTGATCAAAGATCTGATGAACTATGATATCCAACACTCACTACTTCACGGCTTGGTTACGCTACTCAAACCCACAAAAGATGACATTAAAGACAGCACGGAGATTATGTTATCAGGTACCATGTTTCAATTGGCCTCTGAATGGCGTTCCTAACATTGATTATCAAATTGATGTGATTGCTTTTTATAAACACTTTAAGCTTGTCAATTTTCTGCTAGCCCAAACTTTTCCTCAATTTTGTCGCGCTTTCCTCAAATTACGAATGTGAGCCCCTTGAAAAATATTGTCCTTTTACGAGACGCTTTTCTGAAGAGAGATTTGTTACCTCTGAAAAGTTACCCGACCTCAGTCTCAAAAAATCTTTTGCTTCACAAGAGGGGCAGAAGAGAGGCCCTGGGAACGAGGTTGAAGGCATTCGTCTTCTCTTTTCCAGATCCCGATGCACCTCAGCTCCAGGCCCCCCTTCCTGTGTTTGTTCAACAAGCTGCAGCAGCTAAGATGATTGGGTGAGTTTCATTCCTACTAAAATTCGTAGCCTAATAATTGGCGATATCACTTACACATACGCTAATGAAATCAGCGATGCACTAAATAAGCATTTCTGAAGCGTGTTGCCAATCTTTGCGAATGAAATCCCACGAACAGATTCAAAGTTCACGGACTATGCTCGACTAGTAATACATAGATTTCCCCTACCTGAAACATCTAATGACGTTATTCTTAAACTGATCCAGTCGCTACCACTAAACAGGGCAAACGGCCTCGATGGGATTTCAGCTAGACTATTTAAGGAGCTCTGGACCTATCGTCTCGGCATTCCTGACCTACCTTATTAATATGTCCTTAACTACGGGCATATTTCATATGACTTGAAGGTAGCTGAAGTCTCTCCCATTTATTTACAAGGGTGATATCAAAACTAATCCAAATAATTATAGGCCAATATCTGTCTTACCAATTGTGAGTAGGCTTATTGAAAGAGTCGTCTTTAACCATTTTTTTGGGTTTTTAATGCAGCAGGACTTACTTGCAGATACTCAGTCTGGTTTTCGACCCTGCCATTCCACATTAACTGCCCTACTTGACATAACCAATGACTTGTATTCTAATATGGATAATGGATTATTAAATGGCGTATTCTTCCTTGATCTTAAGAAAGCATTCGACACTGGGTCACGAAGTTCTTCTTCAAAAGCTTTAACTCTATGGGGTTGACTCCCTAACTTTAAATGGTTGCAACCCTATCTGTCTGGTCGCAAGATGAGAACTTATGTAAATGGTGCTCTGTCCGATTATTGCTCCATGCTGTGTGGTGTCCCTCAAGGATCTATTTTGGGCCCCTTTTAAACGATCTTCTTTTATGTGGTCTAGTCTCAACACCTAGACTATATGCTAATGACACTTGACTCACCCTTACTTCTGGTGATCCTAGTGACCTCCAATCAAAGCTAAACAACGATCTAGGTAAAATTCAATCCTGGCTTCAAGCATACAAGCTTAGTCTAAATGTTAAAAAAACTAAATATTCCATAAAAAAACAGTACTGCGAATCAATACGAGATCGCACAGTTAAACCATCTACCAAACATAAAAATAGATGGGTATCCCATAGGGAAGATATCGTTGACGTCACCTATTGTCATTAATGTGCCAACCAGAGCCTCATTGGCTGAAAAAACAAAGGTTCTTTTGTTCCTGTGGTTAGAAAATTTGAATAACAAAAGCAATGTTTGTAAACGGATGATATATTTCATTTTTACCGTGTAGCACTTTAACTTTGCGGGGTTTAATTTTTGCGGATTTTGCGGATGGTACTTGATCCTCAAAAATAAGTTCCAGCAGGGAAAAAAATACCACCAAAATTAAAAGCCGCAAAAATTTACTCGCGTTAATATATAAAAAAAAAGACTTTTAATCCACTCATACATTGGGGTTAAAAAAGAGATCATAGTTTATTTTGATTTGCATTGAGAAAAAGCAATCGGAGCTTGCTACAAACAAAACGAAACGATAAAAGGTTAAGTCCATAATTTTCCAGTTTCTGAGGCACAAGAAAAGAAGTCAAAGCAGTCATTGAAAAGGTCACATTAAACTTGCTCTATCGGACCATCCGAAGGGACACCATTTTCGAAGGCCTCCAGGATGCCACATTTTTTTCTACCCGTTATTGATGATTGAGGGTTTTTTTTTTTTACCAAAACAAGTAATAGAAGTTGAAAATAGTTTTGCTGCTTGAAAAGAAAACCGCAAAAATTGGTTGCCAGCGGAAAAACTCACAGATATCTAGGGATAGAAATATATGATATTCTAACGTGGCATTCCCTTATTGAACAAATTTTTATAAAAGTGTCACATAGCCTGGCTGTTTTGATGCGAGCTAAGGCTCTAGTATCGCGGAATACCCTAATTAACATGTATAACGCTCTTGTTATACCATATTTCGACTACTGTAGCCCTTTATAGGGTTGCGTTGGTAAATGTCAATCCAGAAGATTACAAAAGTTACAAAATAGGGCTGCTCGCATAGTCCCTAACCCTGATTATACGACTCCATCTTCTAGTTTACTGTATGACCTTGTTTGGGATACACTTGAACAAAGGCTTAGGGTTACGGTTACGCAGACGTGTCCCATGAAGTTCAACTTGTTGAACTTCATGGGACTCGCCGCGGGGACAATATCGCACAATTATAAAAGTATCAGTTCACACGAGGGGACATGTCGCCGCAACATATCCCTGAAACATGACCCTTCGTATCTGCCCACCTTTATACAATGATTTTTGCACAGTGAATGAATTATAACTGGTCGTATTCTGGGCACGCTTAGTAAAAAATAGTTGATGATTCTGGTCTCCGTTACTCTAGAAACAGTACATTTCAGGAAGAATTGGAAATTGTTCTAACTTCTTGAATTCTTTGAGAGTACTCACTGCAAAATATCGAAAGGTTTCTTCAAATACATCATGATCTACAACAACAGCGGTCTTCAGCACTGCGCAGTGAAAAGCGTAAATATTAGTCATGAAAATTTCACTCACCTCAAAAGAACGGCGCCCTCTGCAAATGATCCTAAAGCTTTAAGCCCGCCAAAAGTTGCATCTCAAAGCATAAATGTTCGGTTTCTTTTCGGTATAATTAGTTTTCCGTTGCAAAAGTTGAAATTATTTTTTAACTGGTGAGATACTGGTACAAGTCGGATACTAGGTAACATGCTGTACATATACTCTGCAATATATTTACCACACTTAGAGACGTATTTTCGAAACGGACAGTGTCATTAAATGTCGGTACCTTGTTAGTTTGAATAATTCGTTCTGAAATATTGGTAATTATTCAACATGTTTGTGCTCTGTTTCTTGACGCAATACTACACTCAGTGATCTGCTTGAAGAATCCTTTGGAAGCAGGCAGATACATCCTGATGACTAAAGTTGTCTCTACTTTCTTTTTTAGCATCTTGGCGAGAGAGTCAGCTTTAATAGCGGAAAGCCTTATACAGGTAAATCGAATTGAGCAAACTAAGCTGTTGCAACCTTCTTACGTTAAGTCACAGGCAGACCACTCTGAATATCCCAATAAAGTTAAATGAAACCTTAATCGACTCATGTATGGTATTTTTTCGCCTTCTTGGGCCGTCTAAAGCGTCTTACAACGAAATTACTTTTGACCGGTGACGGTTAAGACAAGAGAGGGAGACAAGGCTTGCAACTTAGCGGCCGTCAGCCGCGACCTCCTCCACTTCAAACTGGAATTAATGCAAAAATACTGAAATTCTCATCTGAATGGCAACAGATCTTGATAGATGAGTTTTTTCTCTATCTCCTCGCCGAATTTGAGCTTCATCCCTCCAACAGTTTCCGAGAAAGTCGATGCTGAAGTCACAAATACAGCTTTCTCAATATGATCGATGGCCGTTTCAAATCTACCAATCAGGATTTGAACCGCGGCGGGCTGCCGCGGGAGGACCAAGCGCTGATTGGTAGATTTGAAACGGCCTGCATTCCTTGAATTCCTTTGTTGTGCAATTTTCAGAGCTTTCTTCATAAACCTCATAGATTCTCTTCGTTTCATATAAACATATATATATAAACCACGAACACATAGAGTGGTCTGCCTGTGGTTAAGTTAAATCAGTATTTGCATTTTTTAAGCAAGAAAAGTGTGATGTTCAAAGCTATTGCCCAAAACAAAATACTTGTGAGTCGTTGTCACACTTGTATTTGAGTCCAAAAATCTCTCATTTCTAAAAACAGGAAAGAAAGGCATGTACTAAAACCAGGAACACCGGAACACTCCGGAACACCCTGGAAGTAACCCAAACCCTCAATTTGGCTAACCCTAGGCCTAGCTAGGCCTTAAAGTTGGTTTTAGGCCTAGGGTTAGCACACCGGAACACCCTGGAATTAAGGGTTAGCCCTCAATTTGGCTAACCCTGGGCCTAAAAGCCCCCTTAAGGCCTAGCTAGGCCTAGGGTTAGCCAAATTGAGGGGTTTAGGTTACTTCCAGGCTGTTCCGGGGTGTTGCGGTGTTCCGGGGTGTTTCGGTGTTCCTGGTGTTAGTACATGCCGGAAAGAAATGAGGGAAGCAGGCTGGCACTGATTTCGGTGCGTAGGTTTAAACACACAGCGGAGCAACGCACAGTTATTGAGAATTTATGGTATTTTCTTCGGTTAATTTAATGTGCTTTTTTTTTTATTTCGTGGCAGTTACGGAGTGTTCATGGTCTCCTTTTTGCATTGGGAAACACTTCGCATGCTGATAGTCAAAGGCAATCGGGAATCGCTTTGGAGGTTCGTTAATCTTAACTCGCAAATGACATTTTTGTTTGCTCAAATTACGGCATAAATTTGAGAGTTTAAGAAACGAGAAACGACGTCGACTGCTACGGCAACGAATTAAATGATAATATTTACGGTTTTGTTGACGAAATATCACCGAATCCTAGTCTAAGCTTTTGACGACAACCCGAGAATACAACAGTGCGAACAGTTCGTTCTCTGTCTTTACTCCCAAACCGTTTGTGCCAATCAAAATAAAAGGATATTTCGTCCATATCATACACCATGAATAAGATGGAATGATCGCTTTTCTGTTGTCCCAGCCGTTGTCCAAACTGCGAGAAGTTCTTTAAAGTGACCCTCTGACCAAAAAATCAATTTACTGGTCCGCCATTACTAACTTTAAGATCTTGAGAGAGAGCTGAATCGAGGAGAAAATGACGTCTCAGCAGTTTAAGAATGCAATGTGTGTGTGCGCAGCCCGGCAGTTTTGGGCTTTCAGATTTCAAACTCGCGTTTTGCATATATAATAACCTGCATTCACAGCTGAAATTTTAAGCTACTGAGCCTTTGATGTCACTTTTCCCTGGATCCAACCCTCCGAGGTCCAATTGGTCAGTTTTGAACGTGAGTAAAGGCGGACGGTGAAATCCAAAACTTACACTCAAAGTAAACTGCCTTTGGATAAAAATCAAAGCTCAAGATTTTGCCAGACAGGTGTTAAGCAAAGACACTTTCAAAATCTGAAGAAAGAAAGGAAGTGATTTTTTTGATCACAGGGGCACTTTAAATACTGAATATAAAGTGAACATGAAATGATAACTGGAACTACAATGGCTTGAATTTGAACCCACGACCCTTCAAGATCCACTTGCATGGATGCTCCCGTATCCACTGAGCCAGGCCGGTGGAGACTCTGCGGTTAGCAAAGGGCATCTGTTAACTTTGATTAGAAGCTTTGACTTCGATGCCATCCAAGTCAAAGCCTACAGATGTCTCTCGCAGTCATCGTCGCTGCTCCGAAACTTTTTGTTGTCTTTTGAGACGACTGGCATGAAGGACGACGAAGTATTGTTAACAAGTACAATAGCGAAAACCTTAACGTGAACTTCCGAGACCCGGCTCTCCATTTTCAACTGGCATTGACGATTGTCTGTATTACCTTTTATCCGCTCTGCGGACTATAGCCGCCTTTAGTCCCATTACAGAACGGATGAGGGCTCTCTGTTTCTTTTCAATAATCATCGGAACCGCTTTACTTTTTATCCCTTCCATTCTGTTTTTGTTTTTATTTGTTGTCTCTTTTCTGCACTACTTTTACATTATTTTGATTTGTTTTTAGTTCTTAGTTCGTTCGTTTCCTCTTGTGAATGAACGAGTGCGTGAGGCTCTCGGGGACACATTTTATGAGGAATTTATGGTGAGTCAATTAAACTTCGAAACAGATCACTTCGAATTCAGAATTTTATGTTTGCCTCTGTTTTAGTCGCAACGTTTCCTGGAAATCAAACTTGTTTCCATTTAAATGGTTTCGAACGAATAGTCGCATTGAAGCGGTTGGAACTTTGAAATGATCACGCAAAGCCATCAAATCCTAAACAGACTGTAAATGCAGTCGATGTTTCCCTTGCGTCCAGTATATCGCGTAAATTCCATTCCAGTTATTTTCTTTCAATCTTCGAGTGAAAAAGTCTTGATATACTTTGTGCCATTGTACTTAAGTTAGGAATGCAATTAAACCCAGCGTTTGTTGAAAAAGCTGGGCTCAAGAAACTGCTGGTTTTAGAGTTTCATCAATAATGCACATTTTATTCTAGATTCCCGAACACAACTTATTCATTAACGTATCCTGAAATTGTCTTTACACATTCTTTGTATTCATCCTCGTTTTTTTGTCATTTTTTTGTTTTGTTGGACCCAGTCACATGCAGATACCATGTACGTGAACATGACTGCTGTTCAAGCGGATGTCTTGGTGTCAAACAAAGTCAACATTCCTGGAGGTAAGTAAACGAACTTGTCTTACACTCAGGAAACGCCCAGCAGACCAGTTCACAATGATCTCATCTGCACTGGAAACAGAACCTGTGACTCAATCGCGCACTTTGCTTACTACCTCGTATGCTCTAGATAGAAGCTTCCTTCACTCAGCTATCTTGATATGGAACAGCGCTCTTGATCTTATTACAACTAACGCTCATTGTATAGACTCAAAAAAAAGGTGCATGGCTTTTTCCTGACTAGGCAATAAGGTCCTTTCTTCATTTTGAGTCCCAATGAACCATCTGCTTAAATGGATCTTTGCTACTGTTCTCGATCCTCAATTCCGTCCGTGTCAAGTCTGAGTGTGTGGTAATAATGAGTCTGCCATAAGAATTATTTGTAGTAGATAAGGTGAAGTGCAACTTGCCACCAATTGTCGCACAAAAAAATCTGGCTACACTGTGACGCAATCAGATCCTGAAGAAAGTGAGTAAGTCGAAGGTGAAAGACTCAGCAGTTGGCCTTATCTGATTCAACTACAAAAGTGGCTAATAATTATTGCTGTCCGTCTCACATGCTTTCACCGACGCTGTCGCCCTCAAGTCGAGGCCTAAATGTTGCGCCATCTCGTTGTGGCTTTCAATAGCAGCCTTCAAGATGTAGAGTGTACTAACAATTTTCGTGTTTTGCGTCTTTGTTTCAGTTAACGAAACCAGGGAATAGTTGGAGCGGGTAGCTCGACGAAGAACTCCAGATTCCGATGTTTGAGTTCTTTTTTACGATTGCTCGAACGGTTGTAAAATATAACTTTTTATTTAACGCCATATTAAGATTAATGCACGTTGAAAAAAACAGATTTTGTTTATTCCTGGAGGCAAAATGACTTAGAGCAAGAAAGATATCTAATTAGATATACACCCCCTCCTTCATGACCCTCTGCTTACAACACTAAATCATGTCTGGAAAGGTTGTTGAGGGAACTAAAGTAATGCAAAATTGCGCTAAAAAATGAATCATATTAGCGATGGCAAGAAAAAGAAAAAAGTGTGATCAAATTAACCCTTTCACCGCCAAAAATGCCAATTGACACTTATAGATTTTACTCTGTCTAACGCCAGACGACTTTACTCGTCAATGGGGAAGCCCTCGGTGGTGAAAGGGTTAACAACACCGAGATTCGCTCAAAAAGTATGTCCCCAGTTAACCCTTTCTCCGCCAAAAACAAAAATTGACACTTAAAGATTTTACTCTTCCTAACACCAGACGATTTAACTTGTCAATGGGGAAGCCCTCGGTAGTGAAAGGGTTAGGGTCTAGCATACTGGGGTTCCTGGACTCTTGGCTCCTTTCCAGATGCGTGTAAAAAGGCGATTGTCACTCCTCTACTCAAGAAACCCGGCCTCAGCTCTGAGTTCAGCAATCTTTCGTGTCCAAACTTACGGAACGTGCGGTCTTCAATCAAATGCACCATCATTTACTGCAGTGTGACTTGTAGCCATTATGCCAATCTGCATATCGCCATCATTACAGTACTGACTATTTTCCCATTCCCATAATGCAATACGTTTTGAGGGCCTTTACATAACTAGACGCTACGTGAGCGTAAACTGGGTTGCCTGTGGTACGTGTTACACAAAAACAGAAGGCACTGAGTTGGGTGGTATTGAACTGTAGCGTTCCAGTAATTTTTTTTAAAGTTGGGGGGAGGGGGTGATGTAGACCATTTGAGGGGTCACCCAGACGTCATGCCAGCAAGGGTCCTTTGGCTCACACGTTGATTTATTTTGTAATGTCGTGTCCCATTTTGAGATCTTTTCCTTTTTTAAGCTTTGGTAATAAATTCAGTTCAAAGATAACAAAACACGCTCTTGAGTGAAACTCACTCGTTTCTTCTTTAAAGGGATTATGTCACTCAAAATGATATGATTCCATGATTTGGGGTGCAGGGATGGCGCAGGGATGAGAGCACTCGCTTCCCACCTATGTGGCTCGGGTTCGATTCTCAGACTCGGCGTCAGGTGGGTTGAGTGTGTTGGTTCTCTACTCTGCACGGCGAGAGGTTTTTCTCCCGCTACTCCGGTTTTCCCATCTCCTGAACATTTGCCTTCATTTGCGTTATTGTTAATTTCAGTTTACAGTGTCCCCAATTAGTGCTCCAGCGCTAGAACGACTAGACACTTAATAAGTTGGTTTACTTTCCTTTTTTTCCCCGAAATGCCCAAAAAGTAGAATGAAACATTGTAATAACCACTTAAAACTGTTGAACAACAGAAAAGAAATAATGCAAGAGGAACAAGAAGCATGGACATAAATGTACAAGATTTTTCAAAATTATGACAAATGGCCTCGATAAAGGTCGTTTTTTTCCCAGAATCATTTCTTTTGTGATGTAACGATAATTTTATCTGTAAGGGAATTCCACCGTAGCATTTTCAAGTTTTAAACTCGTGATTAACTAAAGATTTTCCCAAAACAC
>NC_090884.1:22365534-22368034 GCF_036669925.1 Montipora capricornis | reverse complement strand
TTCAGTACTCCAAGAATGGAGTGAAAAAGAGAAAAGGCAGACAAAGAAATAATCGTATAAATCGAAAACATTTACTTTTTGCAGTCCAATGCAGCTAAGGCAGTAAAAGAAAAAGCAACTGAGCTTCATTCATTCATTCATTCATTATCAGGGCTAAGTTCGCTCCTGACGGAGGAACCCCTCCCTGGAATGATCCCATAGGTATCAGTCCTTAGCAAGTCTCGACCATGCAGGTCCAAGCTGTCTGGTGAGATCATCCCTCCAGCGTGTTTTTGGACGGCCCTGTTTTCTGGTCCAATCTCTTGGAGTCCACTCCGTTGCCCTAATGGTCCATCTATTATCTGATAGCCGTGCTATGTGTCCTGCCCATCTATGCTTTGCCATTCTGATAGCGTTGACGATGTCGCTTACACCAGTTTCTTGTCGAATCCAGGTGTTTCGCTTTCGGTGTCGAAGGGTAATGCCCAGCATTATGCGTTCCATCTTTCGCTGTGCACCGCAAGCTTCTCTGTCATAGCGTTGTTCAACGCCCATGTCTCGTACCCGTAAGTCATTACTGGTAGAATGTACTCAT
Source organism: Montipora capricornis (assembly GCF_036669925.1). Classification (NCBI taxonomy): domain Eukaryota; kingdom Metazoa; phylum Cnidaria; class Anthozoa; order Scleractinia; family Acroporidae; genus Montipora; species Montipora capricornis. The sequence continues at coordinate 22,367,460 of NC_090884.1, read as the reverse complement.
CGTGTATTTTTCTCTTGATCTTCATACTTGCCTTGCGGCTTCTCATGATGTTGTCCACTGTACCAAAGGCTGCCCAGCCAAGTGTTATCCTTCTCCCGATCTCAGGAAGTAGATCACCATCTCGTGTCAATGTCTTTCCTAAGTATGCATAGCTGTCTACCTCCTCAATGATCTTGCCATCGCGAGTTATTGTTGACTTGTTAACATGATCATTGAACACCACTTTAGTCTTGCCTAGATGCATTTTGAAGCCAACTGGTTTGCTTGTCTTATGGATGTCAGGGAGCAAGACATGAAAAGTCTAGGTGATATGTTGTCACCCTGTCTAGCACCCCTCTCCAACTTGATTTTATCACTGTCCCTATATGTAGTTTCAGAACCGAGGTGGCACCATTGTACAGGTCATGTAAGAGAGTGATATAATCGTGATCAACTCTTTGGTTTTCCAGTGCCTTGAAGAGTGGTGTAAACTCAATGGAGTCAAAGGCCTTCTCGTAATCTACGAAGGCAAAAAAAAGTGGAATCTTATACTCGTTTGCCTTCTCTTGTGGCTGACGTACAATGTGAATGTGGTCGATGGTAGAGAAACCCGCCCTGACGCCTGCTTGCTCTCTTGGTTGGTGTTGATCCAAGGCGCCTAACATCCTACAAGGCAGGATTTGTGAAAACACTTTGTACGTTACAGGCAAAAGGCTGATCGGCCTGTAGTTCGTAATATCAGCCGTGTCTCCCTTCTTATGAAAGATGATTACCGATGCGTTCTTCCAACAGTTGGGGACTTTGCCATCCACAATGCATCTTTTGAACTGCTTTGTGAATATCTTACCAATGGGCTCTCCCCCATCCTGTAGAATTCCAGCTGTGATATTGTCCTCTCCAGGAGCCTTATTACGCTTTAGACGCTTGATTGCGTTTCTCACTTCCGATGGTAGGATGGGAGGGAGTGGACCATGTAGTGGCCATCAATGAAAGGTTGATCCTGTGGTCTTCTGGTGCTATAGAGCTATAGAACTCCTCACACCTCTTGATCATCCTGTCACGGTCTTCAATGAGCCTACCATCTTTTTCTTTAAGGGCAACGATATTGTTTCTGCCTAGGCACTGCATCCGTTTGGTAGACTTGAGGCCTCTGTTGTTTACCAGCGCTTTCGACTGCTCTTCCTCGTTGTAGCTATTTATTTCCTCCTTCATGCGTTGTCTGATGGCTTTGCAGATATCAGTGTACTCAATGTGTTGCACATCTGTTCCACTTCTCTTCATCTGGCGCCGCTTCTCTCTAAGTTGCCTTGTTACCCTGGAGAGCTTTTCCTGTCTTAGTGGTTTGTCTCTCCCAGCGATCTCCACTGCAGTTTCTTTAATGGTGGTAGTGATGTTATTACTGTATGTGTCAAGGTCCTCTGCCCTTTCCATTTCTAGGGCCTCAAATCTGTTAGTCAGCAGTAGCTGTAATTCTGTTGCCTTAGAAGAGAGTACGAATCCATTGGGCCTTTTTTGCCGTCTGGTCAGTCTTGCCCGCTCAAGCTTTGTGTTTATGGCCAATGTGCCCCGTCCCAGGCGGTGGTCGCTGCCCGTGTTAAACCAATTTATAACAGTTACGTCTATGACAATATGAGGCTTGTCTGTGAGGATGCAAGTCGATCGCATTTTTTATAGTCCCATTTGGGGAGATCCATGTCCAACGCATGGTAGGTGACTTCTTGAAGAACGTGTTCATGATTTCTAGCTGATGCTGTTCCGCAAAGTAAATAAGGGAATCCCCTCTGCTGTTGCAAATGCCGAGCCCAAACGCGCCTGTACAGGACTTTGATGGTTCATCCAAGCCAACTTTAGCATTGAAGTCACCCATAATTATGTTGAATTGAGCCTTGGTATTTGTAATAAGGTTGTCCATGTCCTCATAGACTATGTCCACCTCTTCATCGGTAT